>NC_081569.1:6622516-6760320 GCF_022355385.1 Mustela nigripes
CCTCCGCTTGGCCGCCGGCGGCGCCCGCCCAGGGCAGTGGGAACCGGGGTGGAGGGGGGCAGTCCGCGGGCGCGGGCGCGGGGGCGGGGGCGGGGCTAGCGTCTGCCCTCCCCCCCCCCCCGCCGGTCCTCCTCCCCGCTCCTGCCCCTCCTCTCCCCACTTCTCCTTTTCCTGGCCTCATCAACCCATCCTCCTTCCTCTCTGCCCTTCCCCTCCTCTGCCCTCCCCCTACTCTCTCCCCCCCCTCCCCCCCACCCTCTTCTCCCTTCCTCCTCTTCCCCCTTCTCCTTCCCCTTCCCCTCCCCCTCGTCTTTCCCCTCCTTTCCCCTCCCCCTACTCCTTCCCCACCTCCTCCTCCTTACCCCCTTCCACTCCCTCTTTCTTCCTCCTTGTCCTCCTCCCCCGAAAAAGAGTGGCTGGAAAAAAGGGTACAGCCCTGGGGCAGCCAGCGGGGCAGACCAGGGCTCAAGAGGAAAGGCTGCCACCTCTCAGTGCCCCCCCCCCACGACCACCCACCCCTGTCCTTGCTCCTGGTGTCCAGGGCTAGAGGCCTGGAGGAGAGCCCTCCCCCCATCCACTGCACACCTGCTGGCCTCCTGGAGAGAAATGCCCCCACCCCGCTCCCCACTTCCATGCCACAGCCCCTCGTTCCCTCACAGAGATCCTTGAATGGCAATCTGGAGATCCCTTCTGGGAGGCTCATCATTCATTCAATCAGAAAACTTTTTTTTTTTTTTTAAGATTTTATTTATTTATTTGACAGAAATCACAAGTAGACAGAAAGGTAGGCAGAGAGAGAGAGGGAAGCAGGTTCCCTGCTGAGCAGAGAGCCCGATGCGGGACTCGATCCCAGGACCCTGAGATCATGACCTGAGCCGAAGGCAGCGGCTTAACCCACTGAGCCACCCAGGCGCCCCCAATCAGAAAACTTTATTGAAAAGCTACTTCTTGCTGGATCCAGGCAAGGCCCTAACAAATTAAAATCCAGTCCCCGCCATGTTAAAGCAGCACTGTGGTGCCCGCTGGAGACAGAAATGTAGAGTATAGGAATTCAGTACCCATTGTTTGCCAGGTCTTTGAAGGTAGGTAATGTTATCCCCTAATTTACATATGAGGAGGCAGATACCATACATTGGAGAGAGATAATAGATGAGTGAAGTTTACATTCACAATATATAAAGCACTAAAGAGATCTCTTAGGATTTACAGATTGTTTACAAAACCCACCAGTGGGGGCGTCTGGGTGGCTCAGCAGGTTAAAGCCTCTGCCTTCTGCTCAGGTCATGATCCCAGCGTCCTGGAATTGAGCCCCGCATTGGGCTCTCTGCTCAGCAGGTATCCTGCTTCTTCTTTGCTCTCTCTGCCTACCCCTCTGCCTAGTTGTGATCTCTGTCTCTGTCAAATAAATAAATAAAATCTTTAAAAAAAAAAAAAACTAAACTAAAAAACCCACCAGTGAGGCTACAGTTCAAGAAACTGAGAATACCAAGTATTGGCAGGGACAAGAAGCAGCTGGAATTTTCAGACGCTCCTGGTACAACAGGGTACAGACACTTTAGAAAAATGTTTGGCAGTGCGCACTGAGGCTACAAATACAAATATTTTCTGAGCAAAGAATATAAATTGGAAATATATATATATACGTGTGTGTGTGTGTGTGTGTATAATTCAAAGAAAGTCCTCGGAGCTAATAAGTATTTGAAAAGATGATCAAACTCATTAGTAATTAGACAAATATATGTAGAAGCATCCTATGGCTTGACAATCATGAGAATGACAAAGATTAGCAAAGTAGGCTGTACCCAGAGCAGGCCAGGATGTGAAGAGGTGCGGGTGATACACTGCAGGAGGGCACATGATAAGCGGGCTGAGGCAATGCAGTCGCAGTCAAGCCTGCAGCCCTTGGTGACCTTGGTACCCAGAGATCCAGCTCTTCATGCTCGTGCAGGTTGGCAAGAGGGCCAGAAGGAGCGCATGGTCGCTGGGACAGTCCTTACAGGAATGCTGCCTTCGACTCCACGTTGTCATTCATCAGAGGGAGGGCTAAGTCAGGTGGTGGGACATACTATGGGATGTCGCCCTTCTTATTGCAGAATGTGCATACGTGGACCTCAAAAAATAGGACCAATTGAAACAAGTAAGGAGCAGAACTAGATTTCCACCCCCCACACACACACAATAGTTCTGCACATTTTATGAGAATATATGCATATTTAAAGGCATATGATAAACATCAGAGCAGATGCTTAAGGGAGATTGAAAGTCAATATTGGGGAAAAAAAGAGAACTATAAAATAAAATACGACCCAGCCATTCTACTTTGAGAGTGAAAGCATATGTCTACACCAAGATTTCTAAACATATGATCATAGAAGCTTTACTTGTAAGAGCTCCAAGCTGGAAACAACCCAGATGTCCATCAACAGAGAGATGGATGAACAGATTATACCCTAAGCATACAACGGAATACTAGTCAACAATTAAAGAAGACAAAAACACCGACACACACAGCATGAATGACTCCAAAAATAATTGTGCTGAATGACAGAATCCAGACTGTGTGATTCCACTCACATAAACTCCTAGAAAATGCAAATTGGTCTAGAGGGACGGAAAGCAGAAGAGTGGTGGCCTGAAGAATGGCGGTTGGGAGAGGGCAGAGGTGGGCAGGAGGGATTTACCAAAGGGTTCCAGGAAACTTCGGGGGATGAGACGGATTTGTGGCTTATCCCGGTTACGGCGCTGGTTTCTCAGGCGTGTGCACGTGTCAAAACTCATCAGATTGTACACTTTAAATACGTGCAGGGTGTTTGATGTCGATTGAAGCTGCAAAAAAGAAATAAAATAAGAGGGCTCTGCATTAACTGATGATGATAATGTACTTGGAACTGAGGGATGTGACTAACTTAACTTGTTGCCCTTGAATTTAAAGTTAACAAAAGCCTAAATAAATAAACAAATTAAAAAAAATAAAGCAAAAAAGAAAGCTTAAATAGTTGAATGGCGTGCCCAGGCCTCACAGCTTGGATGCTGACTCCTACACTGTCACAATCATACTCTGTGGCTCGGGGCTTGTCCTAGTTCAAGGTGTTCTGTAATTCCCTATATTTGATGGGGGCATTCACCCAAGCCCTAGGGTCATCTCTAGGAAAGGCACTGGGCACTCAGAGATGGGGGACAAGGCCCTGCCTTCTAGGCCCTCCCACCCAGCTGGGGAGAGACACTTGGACAGATAGTCACAAAGCTAGGTGAAATCAGGGAAGGCTTCCTGTAAGAGGTGATGCCTGAGTTCAGAGGTGTTTGGGCCAGAGTAAACACTTGCTGAGTACTATCTGTATTACTATGGCTCCCCATGATCTTAGAGAAAGGAAAGCAGAAAGGAAGAGAGGGTTCCAGGAAGAGGGGTTGGGGGTTGGGGGTGGGGGTGTGGGAGAGGTGGAGGTGGGCATATTGATTTGGTTTGTGCCTAGGGAACAGGCCAAATTAACAAGGGATGTCATTTTAAGGCTTGTTGTCATCCCCCTGAAAGTAAGTGCCCAAAAGCCATGGGGGCATGAGAGAGTTCTGGGCTGGATTTAATGGTGCCCCCCCCCCCCATATACATTTGGCTCTGGAGCTTTGCACGGGGTGTGAGGGCAGAGTCTCAACAGTGAGCGGGAGTGAGTGCCCCCACCTTCAGTCCTGAGGAATCCAATCTGTAGATGCTTTCATCCAACACGAGTGTCCTCACCGGGTCTCTGCCTGCCCGACACACAGTAGGAAATCAGTAAAGGCTGGGTTCCTCTCTTGCCTCTCTCCTTTCCCCAGACACTTACAGGCTCTGCTCAAGACCTGCCCCAGGCCCCTGTCCATACCAAGCCATGACCAGGGCAGGTGGACCCAGAGTCCCAGGAAGAGTGGGGCAAAGGCTTCAGGGCTGGGCAGCCCCTCCGCCACGTGGAAGGAGGGGGCTGTTCTTGATTCTCTGCCATGAAAAAGCCCCATTGTGGGGACTTTGAGGGAGAATATATTTATTTTGTTTCCTGAGCTGTGTGAACAGTGCTCTGTGTGGCCGGGGAGGGATTACGTCCCCCTCCTGGGTGGTGTGATGTAAAAAGGCCCCATTCAGTCAGGGATGGCTGCCCACTGGTAGTCCTAGACCCCTGCGCTGTCCCTGGGGGCAGTCTGCTTTCCGTCTTTCTCCCTGAGGTAAGGGCTTGGGGCTGGGAGTGGGGGTGGGGGGCTGGGAGGCAGCCTTCAGTAGGCCCAGTCCCTGAGCCCCCACCACCTTCACCTTCACCTTGAGCCCCCAACCCCTTCAACCCTCATGCTGTGCCCCTCAGAATGGGGCCGATCCTGGAAGGACTTCCCACTTCCCCTTGAGCTGTTACCTTGGAGGGGGGCTCTTACTTCCGGTCGCAGAGATCTGCGGGCGGAAGCCTTCACCAGTGCTCTGAATTATGTTTCCATAATTTCTATGATTATTTTGTGAATGGCACAACTATGTTGTATTATGTTTGGGGGGAGGGCGTGTGTGTGTGTGTGTCTGAGTGTCTGTGTGTGTGCAGTATTTGTTCACAGGAAATGTCTTAAACACAGCTTGACTTTTGTAACCTTGCTCTGGCATTTCTCTCTTTTCTAGTACACTGGGAACCCCAGTCCCTGGAAATGGACCCGGATTCTCTGGAGCTAAGGGCCCTTGGCAAAGGGAGCCTGTGCCTTGAGCACGTCTGGACACAAAGGATGAGGTAAGCGGGTAGCGTGTCTCAGTCCCTGGCCAATGCTGGAGCAGTGGGTGCAAGGGCTGCCTCCTGGCCAGGCAGGTACCCTGCCAGTAGGCACAGAGGCCAGGAAGAGGGTCCTTCCTCAACATTGGCTGGTTCCCCAGGCGATCAGGCCCTTGGTAGGAACATGAAGTTCAGGTCCTTGCTGCGCTGTTCCTGGCAGGCTCCCAGCTCAAGCATGGGCACTTGTGCGACCCCAAGTTTGAGGGGCAGAAGCCAGAGCCCCCAGCCACCGTGGGGTCTTACATCAGTGAGAAGGTAGCTCACTGTCTCCTTCCTGCCCAGCGGACTGGCCCTCTGCCTCTAGTTCCGGCTGTGTCTCTGCCTCACTGAGTGACCTCGGGAATTCACCAAGCTTTGGTTTTCCCATCCGCACAGCAGGGCATTGCACGGGTTGGTCTCGGAGGGCCCTCTCAGCTCCGATTTTCCGTAAGCCTTGGAAGCCAGATGCAGATATAAATGGGATCGGACGGAAAATCTTCACATGGGCACCTGGAAGGTCACAGCTGGATGCCGGCAGCTCACTGTGCCCCAACACGGACTGAAAGGGGTTTTCTCCTGGCCGTTTGCATCCAAGCTCCTGGGAAGGTTCAGGATGTTTGGTTAATACACAGCCCCACTCATCCCTTCTCTTCTTCGAGAAGGGCCATAGAGGAGGGCGTGATGCTGGGATTTGGGGTGGTGTAGAGAGGAGGCTAAGGAGGGAAGGCATTAGGAGTGACTGCATAGAAGGGCTCTGCTCAACCCTGGGGAGCCCTGAGCACCCAGCTGCCTATCCTAAGATAGGGTCTGATTTCAGGGCATGGCCCAGTCTCAGGAGAGAGAGGACTCCCTCCCAGAGGAGCAAGAGGGCCATTTGCTGTCCAGCAAGACCTTCTGGTGGGAAGGCATCTCTGTGTGTAGGGTAGCCTGGCACACACCCTTGGCCTTGATCTTGTACTCAAGGGTGAGGGGCTATGGGTTCTGTGAGAGGCCAGGATTACCCAAGCTGAGCATGGCTTGAACGCCTGGTGGAGGCATTTACCATCAGCCTTAGCTGAGATATGACATCACCTAGGGCTCGGGAAACAGGGCTCTGACTTCCCCAGAACTTGACCTAGTCATCCCAGAGCAAGCTGGAGTGTTCTTAAAAATCAAGGATGGATTCATGGAGAGATGGATGGATCCAATCAAACCAGTCTCTGGGAGGAATCCCTAAGAATCTTCTGTAGATGATGAACTTCTACAAAAGAGAGGAAAGTGAAATTTTATCTCTGTGTTTTGAGCCAGATGGACAAAGAGAAAGGATGCTGGTCGGGATTGGGGAGCTAGTCCTCAAGGGGGCGGTGGAGAGAGACACACCCTGGGAACCCAGAGAGGAGGACTTTAGGAAGATCCGTAATGTCCAATCTCATGGAGCTCAAAGAGGGAGAAAGCAAGTTGGATTTTCTCTTTGGTGGATCCTGGGAGAGAATTTTAGTAGCTAGGGCTAAGGAGGGATTGTCTGAGCTCCTGGAAGACAGACAGGAGTGCCTCTGGCTTCTGCTTGGCGCTTTGCAGGGGTGAAACATGATTTCTGTACAGCCAGTATCTCTGCCAGTTACAGACACACCGCCTGCCATGTCCAAATCAGATTCCGTCGGGACAGAGTTCCCCCACAGAGAGCGTGTGCTCTCTTGTCTACATCTTGTCGTTTACAAGTGACATCATGGTGTGTTGGGAAGAGCCCAGTGTCCGATGTCACAAGATCTGGTCTCTGATCCTGCCTCTGGTGCCAACCAAGCGGATTTCCTTGGCCAGATCATTCAACTGGAACCCTTTATCAGGCACGAGCAAAGTCACTCACGGCTCCTTCTCTGCCATTGCTGCTCACGCTGGACAAGTACATTTAATATAACGTTTAAATATAACATTTAACGTTTAACATTTAAATATAAACCAGGAGGTATAAATTCAAGCTTTCTGAGGTTCCTTCTATTTCCAGTCATCTATGACTACATACATATATATATATATTTTTTTTTGTCATAATCAGCATTCTTCCAAAGTTGCTTAGAATTGGCCCATCTCTGTCAATTAGGCTTTTATAGATTATTTAGTTTAATCTCCTTGAGGGTAGACACTATAGCATTTATTGTCACAGCTCCAAAGCCTAACTTCTATGACCAGACATAAGATCTTGGCTGATAAACGATAAGCGTTCATTGAATGAAAAAGTAAATCACTTCCGACTACACTTTGATCCCCTAGAAACACATTTAAGGATACTTACTTAGCATGTGGTTCTCATGGCAGACCATGAGAACATGCCATCGTGTTGCCCGCTGATCAAGGATTAGGCTGAGGACAAGGCAGGATGTGTCCTATGGCCGGTTCCTGATGTGACATCGGCATGCGGGTTCGTAACTTCAAGTTTGGGCTCGTCTCGACATCCATCAGCTCATCAACACAGCATTGGGAAGCATCACCACCAGGCCCCAGCCACAGTGGAAAAGGGACAGTGACAACTTGGAAAGTATCCGGAGGCAAGTGGCCAGTAAGGTGAAGGGTCTGGAAATGACCGTGAAGTGAGGTGTGATTAAGAGACCCAGAAGAGGGGCACCTGGGTGGCTCAGTGGGTTAAAGCCTCTGCCTTTGGCTCAGGTCATGATCTCAGGGTCCTGGGATCAGGCTCTCTGCTCAGTGGGGAGCCTGCTTCCCTCTCACTCTCTGCCTGCCTCTCTGCCTACTTGTGGTCTCTCTGTCAAATAAATAAATAAAATCTTAAAAAAAAAAAAAAGAACCAGGAGGATAAGGCTGGGAGAGATGGAGACTTGATGGCCACTGATAATATTTGAAGGGTTGTTACAAAGGGTGTGGTCCAAGCCAGCTGGGGCTAGAGTAGTCTCTTCCCTGCGTGGCCCTCCAGAGAACAGACCTGCCCCTGGTAGACGTGAAGTTACAGGGAGTCAATTTTAGCTCCACTTCAGGACCCCAGAAGATTTTTCCCATCCGAGGCATAAGAACATAGAACTGACCACCCAGTCAAGTAGAGAATGGGTGACAATTGCCAAGAATGAAGGACCCGAGATTGCCTAGGCTGGGTGGCTGCACAGGGTGACTTCAGAGGTCCCTTTCAGTGTGGAGACTCCAGGATCCTAGAGAATTTCGCACTGGGGTAAAAAGAAAGCTCCTTGCTTTGTCGATTTAGAAACCATCCTCTGGTCTTAGCCGTGGTTCATCTGATTCCTGGCTGGTGTCCTCTAAACACATTTCTCCATTTGGCGGTTTTGGCCTTCCAGCTGCATGACTGTAAACCTCTTTGCTCTCTGTCTTTAAAAAAAGAAAGAAAGAAAGAAAGAAAAAAGATAAAGAGACGTTTTTCTTTGCCAAAGAAAGAGCTTAGGAGGTCTCGGGAAGACTGTACCAAATGGAGGCATTCCATTAAAAAAAAAAAAAAATCATTAAATAATTAAATAAACAAATAAACAGTAGCCCTCCAAGCCAAAATTACGCGGCCAAATTCAATTTGCCCAGCTGTTCAGAAAACAGAGCTTTTTGTCTGTCTGTCTGTCTGTCTTCGAGGTCTCTGCAAGGAGAATGCATTTGCCTGACCTGGGATTCGATCCATTAATTTTGCATCTGGGGATGGGTAGGTGGGGAATCCTTTGAAGCTTAGACCTCTTGAGGGAGGATGGAGGGGGGGGTCTCCATGGCAACCCCATGGCGTGGGGGAGGAGCGACCATGACAGCCTCTTTTCACCCCAAGCCAAGCTTTCCAAGGGCCACTCAGCCTGAGGTTTGTGCCTCGGGGGGCCTCCTATCTGGTGGTTGGTGATGCCAGAGCGTGATTTTCTTGGAACTACGCAGAGTGTGGCTGGTAGAAAAGAAATTAATCTATCAGCTGCAGGGCCGAAAATAAAACCTGATTCACCACCGCTTTATTTGTGACACAGTCGCGCCAACCAGCAGTAGCCCTCGGCTCCCCCACCCAGGGCTCCGCTGGGTTTTCTTTTCACAGCAGCATACACTGTCCGAGTCAGAAGGGTTCTCTGGGATCGTCCAACCCCCTCATTTTACAGATGAGGTTTCGTTTGAAGCTTAGTTCCAAGCGGGCTTGGCGTCCAACAGGAAAGCGCTAACATTTTCCAGAAGCAGCCCTCGCCGGCCGGCTGAAGGCTACTTTAACATGTAAGTCCCCGTCTTGTTTCAATTAGCTCTGGTGCTCTGGGCACAATGACTGGAAAATGGGTGAGCTGAGGGTTGAGGAAGTGATGTCACTGGGGACCCCAGGTAGAGTCCGGGCCACGGCGATGACGGGGCGAGTCCTGGCTTGTGCAATTAGCAGTGGAGGGAGATGGGGTGGGGGAGGGGTGCTGCTGCTGGAGCTGCTGGTTCTAGTGGCAGCTGCAGGTCATCAGGGGCCACTCTGGGAGAGGCACGTCTTCGGGGGACAAGCCGCAGGTAGAGGTGGGAGCTTCTGACCCCACCAGGCTGGGTAACAGGCGCAAGGGCGCCGCCTGCTGGCTGCAGGGAGCCAGGGGCTCCCTGGCTGGATCTGCTCACTGTGGGCAGAGAAATTGTATGCAGCTTAACAGGCTGGGCAGCTTCTGGGGGGTTTGAGCTGTTGGAAGAGGAGCCTTTTTACCAGCCACATTCCCAGCACCATCGTCCCCTTCAACCACTGGGGCTCATCCACCTGCTGAGTCTTCCTGAGAAACGAGGCTCTACTGCCTGACTAGGTGCCCCAGAGGAAGGACTCGAATTGCCTGGAATCACGGGCTGTCTGTGAACCCACAGAAGACCCTGCCTGCCTGGGTTTCTCGTGTGTGTGTGTGTGTGTGTGTGTGTGTGTGTGTGTGTGTGGTGTTTGGGGGGGTAGGGAGGGTAGAAGACGGGTGGCTGAACTGTTGTGCTGACAATTACAAGTCTGTTCTGAAGCCTAGAGGAAAAAATTAGTACAGACTAAAAGAAAGAAAATTTCAGGGTTTCCAAGAATACTTAAATAATTGCTGTAATTCTGGCCCTCAGATTGGCGGTTTGTTTGAGTAATGGCCTGGCATGAGTCCCTGATACCACACTTGGTCCTGGAGGCCAGGCTGGCTCTGTCGTGTCTGAAGGGACTATCCCAAGGCCATGTGGTATTCTGGGGGTCCTGAAGAAACTAAACTTCAGGCTCCAAGGTGTGGTGGCGAAGATGACTTTTCACTGGGAAGGATATGTCCACGGGCTCACAGCATGTGGGGGGCGTGCTTCTCTCAGGTGTGAAATCTCTCCCCTGCAAATGCCTGAGCTGTCTTATTACCCAAGCAGATCTCAGGGCCTAGAAGGAGGCGACAAATGTCCTTATTCCTCGGGGGCACCCTCCGCTTGCATCCAGATGCCCCAGGTTGAGCTGGGGGCTCGGGGCTGGCGGGATCCCTGAGCATCTACTCTGGCCATTGTGTCCTCATGATTCATTCAGGTGCCTTTTCCCTGCATATGCCACGACATCAGCTCCCCAGGAGAGAAGAGGGTCATTTCTGGAGCTCCTGGAGGTGCAAAACCGGAGGAGCCATGGGGCTGGATGCCGGAGGCCGGGATTCTGGTCCCAAGTCTGCCATTAAGTGGCTGTGTTCTTTGAAGCCATTCAATCCCACCACCAAAAAGGATGGGAGCAGGACTAAGCCTGTATTAACCAGGGTTCACGGAATCCATTTGGGCAGAATGGATTCCCGCAGGCCTTCCCAGCTGGGGGTAGGCGGGGGGGGGGGGGGGGGGCTGCCCAGCAGCTCTGGGAATTGACTCTTCCCTGGGACTCCCATCCCGGGCTCAGCCACCATTTCTTTCTGACCTTTGAAATGCCACCTTTCCAGGAGAGTGGGGCTCTTGAGCCACTGTCCTACCCTTGAGAAACCTTAGTGTTTTCAGGGGACCCTATGTGCCCTCCCCATACATTGCTTCATAGGTGATCTCCCAAGGATGGCCAAGGTAATTTCCTCTGTCACTAGAACAGAAACACACACACACACACACGCACACACACACACATACACACAGGCATACAGAAGCTTAATCTCCCTCAGAACACACTCGTCTCCCCCCAGAGATGTCGCTGTAAAGTTGAAATGGGTCACTCTTGTTTCTCAAGTTGTCCCTAGGGACAGCAGCTCCATACACAGCCCGGTTGCAGCAGACAAGTGTTCAGTGTTGGAGCTCAGGGTCCCCCTCTCACTTTTTGGAACAGCCCTCCCTGGGTATCTGTTATTTTCTTATACTGGGGGACAATCCCGAAGGCTTCTGGGTAAGTGAACGGTGCTGTTCTGCTTACAACTCAACAGTGACTTCTCACTGCCGCTCTTACTGTAGTACACAGGCTGCAGATGGCCTGTCCCTGCCAAATTCTGTGCCTTGATCTCTCTCTCTCCCCCCTCCCCCCGCTCTGCCCCCAACAGTGCCCAGTTTTCCCTGCCCTTTGTTTCCACCGCCTGTTGTGACAAGCGGCCCCCAGTGGAGCCCCAGTTCAGAAGGGAACCCCTCATTTCCTCAAGATCCACACAACAGACCACACTTAACTCCCTGGGAAGTATTTTAATCCACATACGGAGGAATAAAACCGCCGTCCACCTTCCCCATAGGTTTCCATAGTTACCTTCTGGAGGATCGTACCATGAGGCTCCCCAAACTCCCTGAGACACACAAGGAGGGTAGGACCATGATAATGAATGGGAGACATCACTGGTAGGATCTAGACTCCTTGCCATGCCTCCTGAGGGCTCTCCTGCCTACTTGAAGATCTCTGGCACTTGGGGGGCACCACAAGGGGGAGTCCTGATTGTGAACCCAAGCCTTGGTTTACCCACAGCTGAGGGGAAGGTAGTGCAAGGGCCTGCTGACTTATTCCTCCAAGGCAAGCTTCATAGGATTGCTTGAAAGTCATAGGGTGGATTATAAGAGATCTGTAAAGGGCTTGGAACTGAAATGCAGTATTTTGGGCCATGTGTGTGCATATTTCTGGAAAGACATTTTGAGAACAAAAGGGTAGGAGCTTCCAAGGGGTCTTCTCGAAACTCCCAAGGGATCAGCGTTTCCCAGTGTTGCTGAACCAAACAGAGTAAGTCGGGGAGCACGGGTGTGAGATTCTCTCTGGTTTGGCCATCTGGATCAATGACTTCCCTTAGGGTCAGGATAAGTGGGTTCAGAAATATTTGGTAGCCTAGCTGAGCATTTAGTCTGCCCAGACTGTCTCCTTCCTGGACTACAGAATCAGAGCTTCCCCTGGGCTGAGGGACCTTACAGTCCCCCCCCCTTTACACCCCATCCTGGGTCACCCAGCATTTCCCAGAGAGGGCTCCATGGGGGCAGGGGGATACGAGTGGGTTCCTGCTATTCCTGGTGCACAGTGAGGTTAGTACAGAGAGGGAGAGCAAGCATTTAGAAACTTTTATAGCAACTTGACATTGTCGAAAGGTCCAAGAGAATGATCAGAGTCAGCAAATGTGGCTTGGAGTTTAGCTTTGCGTGGGAGCGTGTTTGGTGGCTCCGCCGTGATGATAGGAAAAGTAATTACTCAGATTAAGGAGCCTGGGCCAGAATGTGAATCTGTGCACTGATTCCCTTCATCAAGAATGCCTTGCCAGAAAAAAAAAAAAGCAAAACTGAACAGAAGGCTTGATGAAGAGAGAAGAAGTGAACTAAACAGAAGGCTTGATGAAGAGAGAAGTGAACTATGGAAAGCTAACACGGCAAGTTGAAAATCACTGTCTTTATCACGGACTAGTAAGGGAGCTAGCTGCTAAGAACTCTTGTCCCGTACAAAGGAAAATGGTCATGAAAGGGAAGGTCCTGTGGAAATATTCAAACTACGGAACAAACTCTTGGAATTTCTGCAACATAAGTTTGTCCTAACTTTTCACAAATATGTCAATTGGACAACCAGATTTCCGTATTTATTCACTATCCTCAGTTACTTTTGATGACCTGGGTACTTCCCTGCCAGGAAAAGGTTATGCCATGCTTTCTTATTAAAATTTTTTTCATGTTATATCATTTTTACCAAATCAGCCGTGCTGCGCACATAGGTCGGATGAATCTTCCAGAAACTTTACTTTTTAAATCACGGTGTTACCCTTCTCAAAAATCTTAGATATTTTCAGAAAAGGTGAAAAGCCCAAGCTTCTCATGGGACAGTTAAGACCCCCTGTGACTGGGCACCGACTCGTGGTTCCAGCCTTCGTACTTGCTGCTTTCTTATAAAATAAAAAATTCTATGTATTTAAGGGGTAAACATGCTCATTTGCTATACAGTTACACAATGACCTGATCGCTATGATCAAGCTACTTAGCATATCATTCCCTCCCAGTTACTTGTGTGTCTGTGTGCTGAGAGCCCCTGAAATCTACTCTCTTCATGATTTTTCAGGGTTCATTCTGGTCTTAACTGCGGTCACCATGCTGTACGTCAGACCTCTGGACTTAAGCACCCTGCAAAACTGCAATGTTTTCATGTTTGACCAGCATCTCCCGACTGTTCCCATCACCGGCCCCTGGTAACCACTGTTGGTTCGTTCTCCTTTCTGCTTCTATGAACTTGATTTTGTTAGATTTCACATATAAGTGAGATCATGAGGGTTTTTTTTTTCTTTCTGTGTCTGGCTTATTGTCCTCCAAGGTCATCCCTGGGGTTGCGAATGGCAGGGTCCTTCTTTGGGGAGCTGAACGATATCCCTGTGCGTGTATGTATACAGGTGTGTGTGTAAATTTCTCTATCCATTCACCCGTCAGTGGACACTACGTTTCCGTATTGCCATGCTTCCTGATATCAAATAAGATCAAAGGACAAAAATAAAGAATTAGAAATTTGGAAAAAATAGGGGCGCCTGGGAGGCTCAGTGGGTTAAACCTCTGCCTTCAGCTCAGGTCCTGATCCCAGGGTCCCAGGATCGAGTCCCGCAACGGGCTCTCTGCTCAACAGGGAGCCTGCTTCCTCCTCTCTCTCCCTGTCTGCTTCTCTGCCTACTTGTGATCTCTGTCTGTCCAATAGATAAATAAAATCTTTAAAAAAGAAAGAAATAGATTTTCTGCCGATCGTTATAATGTGTTCCATAATTGGGGGTACCTGGCTGGCTCAGTCAGCAAAGCATGCAACTCTTGACCTTGGGATTGTAAGTTTGAGCCCCACATTGGCTGTAGAAATGACTTAAAAATAAAACCTTAAAAAAATGTGTTCCGTAACTTGAAACTCTTACCAACAAGGTAGTGCATGCGTATCTCGATGCTGCGCATTTGTAAAAAGTTATCAGTTTACAGGATGATGAAACATTTTGAATTTTGAATAAATTGGAATGGGATGGAATTTTGAATTTGACCGGAATGTATTTTCCAACAACAAAAATCCATGCATAAAAAATTCATGGGTCCAGAATCCATTTTTTCATTGGAAGATTATTTAAATGTACCTGTAATTTTTCAGGATAATTATTGAAACTGGCTGTTGAAGAAGAACTGACGATGAATATTTTAAAGCTTCGTCATTTATCTTGCTTTAGATGGAAGTTAAATAAATATCCTGAGCTTGACGAGACTTTGCAAAAATCTCTGTCCATCCCTCTACTTTCGGGAGACTGGTTTCCATACGAAGGACTTTGTTAAAACAAAACACAGAAACAGTTGAGAGACCCGTTGAATCCTGTGACTCTCATTGTCTTCCATCCAACTTAAATATATACGTTTTTTGTTCAAAATGTGTATCGAGGGTTAAAATGGGGAGTGAAAATTTTCTAATTTGAAAGAATGATGCAGAGACAGTCATCATCACTGCCTAAATTCTTCAGGTAACCTACAAAATCCCTCCAACACCTACCTTTTTATTTTTTTTTAAATTTATTTATTTGACAGAGACAACAGCAAGAGAGGGAACACAAGCAGGGGGAGTGGGAGAGGGAGAGGCAGGCTTCCCGCTGAGCAGGGAGCCCGATGCGGGGCTCGATCCCGGGACCCTGGGACCATGACCCGAAGGCAAACACTCAATGACACCTTTTATGTACTTAAAATATCGATGCACTTCACTCCAACCCTAAATATTTCAGCATTCCAGAATTCAGTATTTATGGTTCTTTTCTATCCTTCGAGGTAAAATTTCTCTACAACGATATGCACAAGTCTTGAGAGTACCAGTCAGTGAGCTTTGGGAAATGTGAAAACCTGCGTGTTGCAAACCTATGAAAATTTGCAGCCATATCATCCCCCAAAGTTTCCTCATGCCCTTTCTGAGTCGAACCATGCCTCCCACCCCAAGAGGTGACCACGCTTCTGATTTTTTTTTCCCCCACCTTAGATTAGTCTAGCCTGTTCTGGGATCCTACAGTCTACATTTTTCTGTGTCTGCCTGCCTTTACCAAGCATAGATGTTTGAGATGCATTGTGTGTGTGTGTGTGTGTGTGTGTGTTTCATTTCCTTGTATTGCTAACATTCTCTGCCTGAATGATCACCCTTGTTGAGCTACTTTCCTGTTGATCAATGTAATGGCTGTTGCCAGCTTTGATCTCTATGAAAAAGCTGCTATGGACATTCCTTCCTACATCTTGTAGAACAGGCTTCCCCTTCGGTTGAGAGAACACTGAGGAGCGGAATTGTTGGCTCATAGGGTTGTGTGCTCACCACTTTCGCCGGTGGGCCATCCAGCCACACGTCCGTCGGCTCGCGCATTTCCTGTGACCTTCCATCTGGAGTGCTCACTGATCCATGCACACTCTTTTTTTTTTTTTTTTTAAAGATTTTATTTATTTATTTGACAGAGAGAGATCACAAGTACGCAGAGAGGCAGGCAGAGAGAGAGAGAGGAGGAAGCAGACTCCCTGCCAAGCAGGGAGCCCGATGCGGGACTCGATCCCAGGACCCTGAGATCATGACCTGAGCCTCGGCAGCGGCTTAACCCACTGAGCCACCCAGGCGCCCTCCATGCACACTCTTAACCCCCCAGATCCTACAAGCCCCATGTACTCAATCTCACAATAGCCACTTTGTTCCCACCTCGAGGCCTTGGCACAGCATTTCCCTCTGTCTGGGACATGATCACCCCTTTCCTGTCCTCCAGTTCTCAAATGACACATCACTTGCGTAGAAGTTTCTTCTAAAAGTACCGTCTGCCCTTCACGCTCCATCCTAGGACCCTGTTTTGTCTTCTTTATTGTGGTCGTTCCTGCTCAAAGTTACCTCGTTCAAGTATTTAACAAGTTCGTGGATTTATTGTCTGAGTCCCCTCACTCGAGGGGTGCTCTGCGAGAACACGGGTCTGGCGTCGGCATTCACCACTGGGTTTCGTGGGCTCCAGCAGTCCCTGGCACAGCACAGACCCCATAGATTTTGGTTGAATGAACAACTTGAAATCAGCAGTCGTGGGATTAGGGAAAGTATTCTTGCCCACCCCCCCCACACACACACACAGAGTTATAATAATTATAATAAAAAGGGTAGGAGGAAACTTTTGGAGACGGAGTATATGCACATGGCCTTGATGGTGGTCATGGTTTCCAGTGTGTATTTATCCCATTTGAATCCTGTATGTTCTACATTTACAGCTTTTTACTTGTCAGTTATACCTCAGTAAAAAAGGAATTATGAACCTTATCATGGTCATGTGGAAAGTGATTATAAATATTTAAAAAGAGAAAAAGAATATATTATCATAATAATGTAAAAGTAAGTTTTTACGTGGACGCAAATCACAAAGAATAACCTGATTGTATTACTAAAAAAAAAAAAATCAATCAATCAATCAGTCATCGTGGGGGTCTTGTCCCCTGAGACAACACAGGCTCCCCTTCCACATTCCATCATAAAGGCTCGGGTCACCGTTCAGCCCGACTCCCCGAGGCTTTGAGTCACTGACCTTCTAACATAAGCTGATTCATCAGGAGTTGCTTCTGGCCGCCCGGCCAGCTCGGCACTGTCGGGGCCTCTGAAAGGGACCCTTGTCACGTTTTACTGTGTGGTCATTCACTGGAACTGGCTCGCCTGGGCGAGAATTTTAATTTTTTGAAAAAATTCAAACCATCCTCAAACACACACAAGCCAAGTATCCAGGCCCAGGTAGGGGAAGGATGAATACGTTTCTTTGGGACGCTCCTCGGGGAGCCTGTGGAAGGCAGGAGCCCGCTCCGCCCCTCTGAAACCCTTTCAGACGACCTACTCAACGGCCCCCAGTGTATCAGTGCCCCAGGGGCGGGGTAGGGGGAGCGACCAGGAGGGGGTCCAAGGTGGGTAAGCGAGCTGGGGAAAGAGGGGAGGCCACGGCTGCCCCAGGCAGCATCAGACATCTGGCACTCTTGGCCGCACCACATCATCAAGACCTGTTGGATGTTTGCTCCCTAAACATTTCATAAACCTGCCCCCACCCTCCGCCCCTGCACGGCCTTTTCTCGAGAGCCGTCATCACTCACCTGGGCTGGAGAATTTGGGGGCCTCCAAACGGGCCACCCAGCTTCTTGGCTGGCCTCCATTCTGTTTTATTCCGAGCAGCTGGGGTGACACTTTCCAAGTGGGCATCTGATTGAGCTGTCCCTCCTTAGAACACGTCCCCAAGCCGTCAGTGCTGACAGTGGCAATCCGACTTCTTCCCTGGGGCTCAGGACCATCAGAGCCTGGGGCTGCCGCTTCCCACCCTTCTGCAGCTCCTGCCACACATCCCTGTTGCCACCCTCTGTCTCACCTTAACACCTACCTGTAGGACCCAGGATCTGCAGGGTGCTGCCAACACCATGTTGCTTCACAGTAGGGCAAAGGCTCAGAAGGGTCAGTCTGGTAGCATCAGCAGATGGAGCTGGTGAAATCTAAGAAGGCTTCCTGGAGGAGGTGATTGGGAGATGAGTCTGAATGGGAAAGTTAGAGTTAATAAGGCAAAGAAGAGGGGGCAGGAGTTTCAGGATTAAATCCTTTACTACAGGATTTCATGGCTCTTAAATGGCAGGGTTGGTGTTTCTGCTGCTTGGGGGGAGGATGGGTGTGGGAAAGTGGAAAGGGAGCTAGAGCATGGCACTCTGGAGGTCAACCTTTTCATCTATTAGGGTCAGGAAATGAGGCTTTGGGATAGCACAGGGGAAGGAGTTAGAGCCAAGACACTGCCATAAAGCCAGGACCGCGGGGTCTGCAGCCACAGAGCAGGGGTAGATGAGGGAAACCCACGCCCATGGGCTGCCAGGTGCACATTGGCCTCCATGTGAGTTCTGGATCTTTTTTTAAAAAGGTGTCCACAGGAGAAATGAAAATGTCAAGTCTGCTCTTCTGGTGGATTGAGGCCCAGAGATATGTGATCTCTGAGGGGCAGACACTCGAAGACTTAGAAATTAATCAAAATTAGTGCCCACAGTCAAGTGGCTGGTCGGGGTGGGGGGCGCTTCTGCAGCGGGGAGCAGGTCCAGTTATTCGGGGCGAGTGTTCCCCAAACCCCAGGCAGCCAGGGGTTCTCAGAGGCAAAAGGAGTCCTGCCAAAACAGAGTTTAAAGAATGTTAAAAGATGGTAAGATCTGATTCACCGTGAGTACCAGTCTCGTGGCCTGGGGCCACGAGAACACCAACAAACTACACCAACCTGAAAGAGACAACAAACAAATAGGCATGTGGGTTAACACATTGAGCAAAGATACTATTAAAAAAAAAAAAAAAAAAAAAGGAAGATTTGGAAGAGAATCATTGTGAGTTGAAGGGTGTCTCCCCTCAAATTCATACCTCAGATTCTGAACCTCAGAAAGTGACCTTATCAGGAACGTGGGCCTCTGCAGAGGTCATGACTTAAGGATCTCGAGATGGAAATCACCCTGGATGGAGGCTGGGCTGTAAATCCGACAGGGGCAGGAAGAAGAAATCTGGACGCCCAGATGGCGGTGGAGTTTGGGGGTCAGTGGCTGTAAGCCCAGGGCTGCCAGGAGCTAAAAGGGGTCAAGGCAGGACCCCCTGCCACCTGCAGGGAGAGCCCTCTCGCCTCCTTGATTGGGACCTGTAGTGCCCAGAACTGCAAGAGAATACATTCTGGTTGCCTTAAGCCACCACGCTTATGGTAATTTGTGGCAGTTGCTCTAAGAAGCTGAGATAAATACCCTGAAATGAAAAGTCTAGTCTTCATCGTATTTTTTAAAGTTTAGAGGAAAGTGTGCGGATGCCTGCTCTAGCGGCGGTCAGCTAGATCCAGGGCAACCTCTTCCTAACCCGTGGTCCCCAGTATGTGAGGCCCACTGATCCAGAGAATGGGAGTCCGTGGAGATGCCTACAGGAGCCACCAAGCGAATGAAATTAGGAAAGGGGGACCGAGGCCAACTTGGGGAGACAGGCTGCACCTGTCGGGGGACGGTTGAAGAGCTCGATGCAGAAATGCCTCCGTAACATAACCTTATATTTATGAAATGGGGGTAAAAATCTACAGATATCCTCTACAAGCATGTGCCTCTGTACGGACACGTTTGTCAAAATACGACTTTAGAGCGTGGGGAACAGGTGGAAGGCTGTGTGGCAGGTGGGCGGCGTGGGGGTTCCATGGATGGGGGGGGGCGCTCCTGTGAGCAGGTGGGAAGGCGAACCCGCCGGGGGAGAAACGGACCATATGCGATAGGATCCTAGTCCTGTTTTATGTCAAATGATGTACGTAAAGAAGGAAAAAAATAGAAAAAGCAAGCCAAGATGAAGAATTACAAGCAACATAAGGGACAGGCACGGAGAAGCTGCTCCTCTCCAGCCAGCCGCCGTCCTAAGGGAACGCAGACCCCGTGTTCCCAGATCTCCTGATGCTGCTGCAGACAAAGTTGGAAATCAGACTTTGCATGTGAAATTGAAACACTGAGCCGCTACCAAACACTGAAGGAAGCCAATTCTACGTCGTCTCTTCTGGAGAACACAGCAGAGGAGAACCAGAGCCATCTGGGGCCACCTCCAGCACCCACAGGTTTGCACCCCCTGACCTGCAGCAGACCCAGCCCGCAACTGAGTGTCCACCTCACCCCCCCCCCCACACAACCTCCCTGCACATCTTCTGTTCCCCACCCCGGGCATTATGTCCCAGGCTCACTTCTTCCAGATCTGACAGGCACAGCAGCTGGGCAGGCACGGCTTAGCCAAACCCAGGATGTGTTTGGATGGGGGCACCATTTACCGACTCATGGGCGAGGGTCTGCTCTGGAAACTTGGGTGTACTCTTGCTTTACGGTTGGGAGATTTAAAGCCCAGAGGAGGCACACATCTTGCCCAGAGTCACACAGCTGGAAATCCCATGCCCCTCCTCCAAGTCCTCCCTCTGGGGCATTATTAAATGGATCCAGAGTTGTCTTTAAGCCTCAGCTGGAAGTCATAGGGTGAGTTCAAGCAGGTTGGTAGGGAGAGACTGGAGGACAGACAGGATGACCCCCCCCCCATCTCCCTGCACCCCAGCCCACTAGAACGCCAAGTATCTCCAGGCCTCCACGAGCAACTGGGGGCTGAAGGAACTCTGGGAAGCCCAGGCAGATTCTCAGGGTTTGCTGTTTCTCTTTCCAGCCGCAGCTTTTCTCCAGGGTTTATTATTAGCAAAAATGACAGAGCCCCGCATGGCTAGAGGCTGGCTGCTGGCTGGGAGAGCTGGCCCTGAAGCCCGGCAGGCGCCTCTCAGCAAATAGTTCCTTTGGAATGGGGCAGCTCTTCCTGGGGAGGAAGCAGGGCTGGGGGAGACACTCCTGTCCCCCCACCTCTTGGAAGAGGCCCCTGTGGGAGGCCTAGCTGCACCCCGGGTTGGTGGACTCTGTCGGGCAAGTGTCCTGAGCAATGCCATGGAGTCCCCTGGCATGACATGGAAACCCGTCAGGCCCGTGCTTCTCCCTCTGCCGGTTTTGCTCCAGGCCCACTCACAGCACTGGGAAAGCCGGCCACGTTCCTGTGTCATGAGGACAATATGCATGTATGCCTGCACCAACCCTCCCAGATGATAAGACATCTGCTGGGCTGTCTGGGGGCCACTGAGACCCCAGGATCTACCCAGCCATCTCCACTTGGCTGCCCCTCCCAGCCACATCCTGGTTCCATCCTCGGGGCTACCAACTCTGGGAGTCCCAAAGGTGTCCTCTTTTGGATTCTGGCCTCAAAGGTCGGGGGCCTATGGTCCCTCCATGCACCCCCCTCCCTGGGATGCTCCGGAAAACCTCCCACATCAGCCTCCAGGCACTACCCCATTGTTCATGTTCAACCCCCTCCTTCTCCCCAGACTAGAAGCTTCTAATTGGTCTCCTGGGCCAGAAAATCCTCACCCCAGTAAACATCGCTCCTAGCCCTTTCCAGACTAACCCCAGGATGACAGCTTTGAAACTTAACATCAAGCATTACAGTCTTTTATTGTGTTTCCTCCATGACACTCCCCCTTAGGGTAGTGCTGGCTTTTTGTCTCCCTTCTCAGAGGAGAAAAATTGGGGGCTTCAGGCAAAATTGGGGGGAGATTCCAAACAGCGACTACTTCCCACGGCATCTTGTCACCACCATGCTGCTCTTACTCTGGGCCTGTCCCCGCTCACCTTCAAGCCTGCCCTCCTCCGGGTGGGGCTGTGTCACCCCAGATGGCAGGTTTTCCTGCTGTTGGCTGTAGGGAGGAAAGGCCCAGACACATGTCTCTTTGGGTTGCCATGGAAGGAGGCCATGGGCTGGAGACCATGGGCTCTGCAGCATTTCCTGGGTCCCCACACCCTCCGAATTCCGTTCTGGCCTCCCATGCACCGGGCCTGCCGAAATGCTGGGCTATAGAGTGACGAGTTCAGGGCCACAGCTCTGACCTTGTTATCTGGCGTTCCCACTTGCTAGCCATGTGCTGTCAGGGAACGCACTTCAATTCCCCGAGCCTTCGTCCGTGCAATCCACGGTCCCTTTTGCAAACCCCCTTGAGGTCAGGTGCATTTCAGAAATCAGAACGTTTCGGGTCCACATGGGGAGTATGGCGCACATACTCTCTGTTATGTTAACACCGGGACGGGGTCTGAAAGCACTTTGTAATCAAACACCTTAGTGTTTCTTTAGCTGAACTTCGGAACATCCACACGAAGTGAAATAAAGAGAGACTACACATCACCCCACGTCTGTTCAGGTCAGGACCGGGCCACCCCGTGTCTCCATGGACAGGGGCACACGGCATAAAGAGCTAAAACATGTTCATGGCTTTAAGCCCCAAAGGACCCTGCTGTGAGGTTCAGGATAAAACAAGTCTCTCAACACGGCCAAGGACAATGAGTGGAGAGAATAGTTCTGGAATGTCTGTGCCATTCACCCAGTATACCTTGATTCAAAATCCACGGATCCTGATGGCCCCAAATTGGCCTCCAGCTGAGAAGCTGCCCCACAGGTATTGGGCATGTCTGTCCTCACCCACAGCGGCATCTCCAAGAGCCCCTGCCCCCTACCTGGCCAGGCGCACCTGCCCTACCAGCCCACACCTGGCATCCTGTCCCCGGGCTGCAGCCTCGCTTTCAAGGTGTCTGCCTCGGGCACCTGGGTGGCTGTCACTTGGGCGTCCAACTCTTGATTTTCCATCAGGTCAGGATCTCAGGGTCGGAAGATCCAGCCTCCTCGTGGGGCTCTGCGCTCAGCAGGGGGGTCAGCTTGAAATTCCCTCTCTCCGTCTGCCCCTCCCCTACCTCTCTCTCTCTAAATAGATAAACAAGATAAAGGTGTGTGCTTGTGAGCATGTACTGCGTGTGTGTGTGTGTGTGTGTGTATGTGCGTGCGCCTGTGTGCACGTGCAGTGAGACCAAGGCCCTATATAGCAGCCAGTAGCCAGGAAAGAACCACCAACCTTTTCCTCTCAAACTCCCAGCCACAAAGCCTCAGGGCACAGCATCCTTCAAGTCACCGGGGACAGAGGGACCTGGCCAGCAGAGCCATGGGTGGGGGGCCAGGGATGGACCACCCGCTGCCCCACATCTCTGTACCGGGATGAGGCATGCGTTCTTCACACGGGGGCCGGCTGGGTGAACAGGGGGGGCTTACGGGAAGTGCCCCCATGGTGGGCAGATCTTTTTTATTTACTTGTTTCTAAAGATTTTTATTTCTTTATTTGAGAGAGAGAGAGAGCATGAGAGAGAGCACGAGCAGGGTGGACAGGCAGAGGGAGAGGGAGAAGCAGACTCCCCACTGAGCAAAGAGCCAGAAGAGGAACTCGATCCCAGGACCCTGGGATCATGACCTGGGCCGATGGCAGATGCTAACGGACTGAGCCACCCAGGCGCCTCATGGTGGGAAAATCTTAAGCAAGATTGTATGGGCCTTTTAGGACACCCTTCATTCCGCGAGTCTGGGTGCAAGCGATCTCACATTCTTCTATTTTCCTGAACCACACCGCATGCAAGCCTGGGTCTGGCTTCTCAGGACGATGAGGAATTCCCTCTCGGGCTGTCCCTGGGTTCAGCAAGAGCCCTGCGGAGGACTGGGCTCAAGGAGGTGCTCCCTGTCCAAGGGCTTGTGCTTGGCTCATGGCTCTGCCTCCCTCCCCAGCTGGTGACAATTAAGGGCCATTTGTCACAACACCAAGACAAAGTCCGGTCCCCTCACTTTGGAGCTCAAAAGAAAGTTTAAAAGGCGTCCCGTTCTGTCCTAGCCGCTGGTCATAGAAAAGATACCGCTGGCCCCGGGGAGGTGGCGTGGCTTGCCTGGAGTCCCCCAGTGTGTGGTGGAGTCAAAGCCCCGGGATTTCCTGGCTCCCAGGCTGATCTGTTTCCACGGCCCCGCCCTGCTTAGGACAAGGGTGGTGGCAGCATCCTCGGGGCTGGGACTGGGCCGCAAACCTGTGCTGGCTGGTTTTCCTCCTCTCTAGGATGGGGCACGTTGCCACCAGAGACCCTGGTCCCCTCCAAACCCTGCCTCTTCCCTGTGTTCCCGGCTGTGCCCATCCCACTGGAGACGCAGCCTTGCAGGCGTGAGCTGGCCTCCCTCCGCTTCCGTCCACCCTCTCTGCTTGTTTTGCTCTTGGCCTTCTAAGCTCCTGTTTACTGGTTAAATCTTTCCTGGTTCCTGGTTCCACAGACCCTCCCTCCCCTCAACGTTTGCTGGGCGGTAAATATATTTCTCTTTCATGAAACACATTTTCTCAATCACTTAGCAGTAGTCAAACTCTCCAGTGGTTCTTTTCAAAGACACAGATTGCCTCAGAAGTTGGAGGTCTCCCAGAATCCCTTGTTCCTGCTCCCTCCTGACTTTCCATTTAAGGGTCCGGCTCAGCGGCCCGATTCCCTCCCCCTGTTTGGGTGGCTCATCTTTCCTCTAGTGCACCCAGAGCCCCTTCTGCTGGGGGTGTGCAGGGCTGACCCCAAGCAGCGGGAGAGACTGTGGAAACCGAGGGTAAGAGAGAGGCAGGCCACGGTAACATCTGCCTCTGACTCCAGTCACGTGGCCCCAGAGCCCTGGTCCGTTACCCCTGGGATGAAACAGGACTAGTGTGGAGAAGAGAACCCCAGAGACCTGGTTTCTGTTTCCAGATCTGCCACAGGGTAACTCGTGACCGTGGATCAGCCTTGTCGTGAGGCTGACAATGTTTCTCACTTACAAAATAAGCAGATTGGAGGCAGCTGCTTAACCTGGTTGGTTAAGCCTCTGCCTTCAGCTCAGGTCATGATCCCAGGATCCTGGGGTCGAGCCCTGCTTTGGACTCTCTGCTCAGTGGGGAGCCTGCTTCCCCCTCTGCCCCTCCACCCTGCTTGTGATCTCACTCCCTCTCTCTCAAATGAATAAAAATATTTTTATAAAATAAGATTGGGATTTAAAAGCTGGGGTTTTTACATGGTTCCCTCGAGTGATGAGATCCTGGTGAGGTTCTCCTGAGACCTGACAGGGGTGGTAGAATTTGTTAGTGGGGTGTTAGTCTCACCTACCCTGCCTCTACCCAGCACAGCCTGGCATGAATCAAACTTCCACCCAAGATCTCATTTGAAAATGAGGTTGGAAAGACTGGAAACAACCCCCGTGCTCTTTAGGCAACTGGTTAGTAAGCTCTAGAACAGCCACGGGATGGAATACTATACAGCCAGGAAAAGGAGGACACAGTCCAAAGTAATGATAAGGCCAGATCTCCAGGATATATCAAGTAAAAACAGGAAGATACAGAATCATGTAGAGCATGTTGTTTTTAACGTAATTAAAGGGGAGGAAAGCAGTAGATCTGCATATGTTTGATTTGCATTTTAAAAAGCCCCAGGACACAGGTGGATCTAATGTCACCTGTCACCTGGTGTTGGAGAGCCAGGGGAGGAGGAGAAGGGATGCGGCCACAGGTAGAAGTGATACTCTTTTTTTTTTTTTTTTTTTGAGATTTATTTCCGAGAGAGAGTGGGAAAGAGGTGGTGGGAGAGGAAGAGTCTCAAACAGATCCCCTGCTGAGCATGGAACCCAAGGTGGGGCTCGATCTCATAACCTGAACCAAAAATCAAGAGTCAGACACTTAACTGAGTCCCGCAGGCGCCCTGGAGAAGAGACATTCTTAAAGTAAGGGTAAGAAGGGGCGCCTGGGTGGCTCAGTGGGTTAAGACCTCTGCCTTTGGCTCAGGTTGTGATCCCAGGATCCTGGGATCGAGTTCCGCATCAGGCTCTCTGCTCAGGAGGGAGCCTGTTTCCCTTCCCCTCTCTCTCTCTCTGCGTGCCTCTCTGCCTACTTGTAACCTCTGTCTGTCAAATAAATAAAATCTTAAAAAAAAAAAAAAAAGCAAGGGTACGATCCTCTATCCCAGTGCTGCCGCTCCCAGCCAGGCTCACAAGCACAGGGGTGCACCGCCGATAGGCTGAGAGCCGTTCTGCGCCCTCACGGGCCAGCTGTCCTCACTCTCAGGGCACTGCTCCATAAATTGCATGAGGGGGTCAGCACTTTATTATAAAGTAAACTTTGTGTTCGATGACTTCGCCTCACTGCAGGCTAATAACCTCAGTGCTCTGAGCCATGGAAGGTGGGCGAGGCTAAGCTGCAATGTTCAGTAGCTCCGTGTATCAAATGCATTTTCATTATATGATATTTTCCATTTCTGACAGGTTATCAGGGGGTGACTCTACTAGAAGTCGGGGAAGGTCTTTTTTATAGCATCTTGACTTTGAACCATGTAAATATATTACATTTTCAAGAAAATATAATTTACATTTTTAAAAAAATATGCCAAATGGGAAAACAAGACTTAGAGGAAGACTCAGCCGGCCAGAAGGCAGGCGGAGGGGAGAGCTAAGAGGTGCCCACGACAGCCTGTCTTGAAAGGAAGGGGCCTTGGGGCTGGAGGCCTGGGCAGGAGGGCCCGTGGCCCCAGGTCCACCTGCTGGAATGCCACGGCCTCCCCAGCCCTTTTACACAGTCAGTGGAGAAGGCCCCCGACGCCCCAGCCTCCCGCCCTGTCCTCGCTCGCCTGCCTGGCCCGGGCTCCCTGTCTCCTGGGGTGGAGGCCAGCGGCCGCCCTCCTCAGCCGGCCAGCCAGACTGGCCCCACCCGCTGGCCAGCAAGCCAGAACCTCCTCCACGCAGGGCTGTCTCCAGCTGACGCCAGCCCCAGACTGTGGCCTGAGTCTCATCCAGAACAGAGCTCAGGGCACAGATGTTCCCATTCTCTGGCTCTGGACAAGTTTCTTGGAAAAATCACGGAGCCAGGCTTCCTCAATCCACCTTTGAGTGTAGAGAAGAGGGGCCCTTCTCTCCTGCGGCTGTGGGCACCTGGCTGCCTGCCCCGGGGGCCGGCCGCCGGCTGCTGATGCGTGCGGCCCTTGTCTGTGCCTGGGTCCTGGGTCCTGTCCGAAGGTCCCTGCAAGGAGGAGGGTCCCTGCGCTGAGAGGGGACAGCGGGGGCCCCCATCGGCCCCTGTCTGAGGTCTGCGTTCATTCTGGCTTTTTCCCGCTGGCTCACCAGCAGGAAGTGGTCTGGCTGAGATGGGGACGCCGGCAGGACCCCGGGGTGGGGCACGGCAGCGAGACCGGGACAGACATGAGTGCAGGGCAGACTCCTAGACTCAGCAGAGGGGAGCGGCTCAGCGTTTATTGAGGTGCTATTATGTGCCGAGCTTTGTAGTGGGACGGACTGGTATTCAGATCCAGAATCTGTCAGGGAGTAACTATATGACCTTGAGCGAGTTCCGTGATGTACCCTCTGAGCCTCAGCTTCATCACCTATAAAATGGGGATGACACTAGCAATATCCCTGAAATTTAAATGAGTGAACTGAAATTTAAATGAACACATCACCGAGTCAGATAGTTAGTGCTGAAAAAAACATTAGCCGCCCTCTCCTTCTTGAGCATAAAGTGCAAGGCCAATGTCAGTCACGGTTTAAGATCCTGAACCCAGCTGCCTGGGTTCAAATCCCAGCTCTGCCCACTTACTCGCTCTGTGACCTTGGGCCAATTACTTAACCTCTCTGTGCCTGTGAGAAGGGGGACAATGCATGCACCCAGACACCATACCGCCCAGAGGACTGCAGGGAGGAACACTGCCCCGAGCAGTGCCTGGCATGCGGTGGGCGTCCTGTGTGTTACCTCCTGTCTCTGTCTTGTCCACATGCCCTGCCGCAGCACTGCGTCCGCGGGGCCCCTGTTTTAGCTGACCAAACGTGGGAGCGCTGATCTGAGGGTCTCTCCTGGAACCAAGCTGGCTGGTGAGGTTCACCGCAGATGGTCTTTCCTGGGTCTGCTCCTGACCCGGGGGGGGGGGGGGGGGGGAAAAGTCAGTTCAACCCCAACCCCCTCACCCCATGCCAACCACCATCTGTTTTTCATCGGTTCCTGCGGTGGTTTGCCTGGGAAGGACTGAGAATTTCCTGAGGCCACAAAGCCCTCCAAAACCACCCATCTGGGCAGCCGGGCTGCTCATGGGGTGGGCAGGTCCCTCTGGGCCTCCTTCCCACCCTACATCTGGCCCTGACAAACCTTAGGGCCACCGCTACCTTCTTAGCATTGCTGCCAAGGGAGGTCACTCCCCTTGTCCTTGTTGTGGCCTGCCTACCCCTCAGGCTCCCGGCTGCCCACTAGTGCCCACAGCTCACCATCCCCCCGGGACGCCTGATGACCACAGGGGTCCAAGTCCACACTCATCCAGGGGCCAGCTGCCCATCAGCCCCGAACCGCTGGCCCACAAGGGCACTCTCATTGCCAAAGATGGGACTGTTCTTTATGGGAACCCCTTACAAGAAAGAGTGTGTGGTTCTTTCTGGAGCCTCAGGCAGAGAGAGGGGCTTCCGGGTGGTTCCTGGACCCTGGCAGAGGCTGGCGAGGCCCCAGATCCCTCCGGCATCTCTCAGCCTCTGCCCCACTCCCACACGGCCCAACTCCCCAGCTTCCCTTTCCTCCCCCACCCCACAAACTTGGTTTAAGCTTTGTTCTTGGTATCAGCCAGAACTTGTCCAAACACAGGCCCATAAAGACCTGGTTTTCTGTATCTTCAAGCAAATAGCAGGCTGGCCACAAATTTGTAGGAAGCCATTACTTCTGGATTGAAACAAGCCCTGTATGGTATGGGTATATTATTATGGGCCCATTACAAAACAGAAGGCATAAGTCTGCCTTCACTTTCAAGCAAGACATGAGGTTTCAAAGACAGACACTAGAATATATATTCACCAAGTAGGGGTTTTGCCTCTTCTGTTCAGTGATGTGCTCCCCACGGCAAGTGCTGGTAGAATGAATGTAACACAGGCACGCAGCCCGAGGCTCCGGGTGGGACTTCCCGACCGAGATCTCTTCCATCCCTTCTGCTTAGGGGAAATATTTGAGAATCATTCGGTGATGCATTTTCTCATTGAATCCCCCTTACAACCCTCTGGCTTTCTGTGAAAGACATCTTCACTGAGGGCAAGCCTTGAGCACCTGAACTGCCCCCCCAGATTTGAGGATGTCCCCACTGAGTCTGGGTGGGAGATGGGGCCTCACTCTCAGTCAGAAGCTGAAAAAGCCAGCTACATGTTTGATTCGCCCCCACAGGTAGGACTGGGCACACACCAAAGCAGCAGGTGGCGCACAGATACGGGATCAGATCAGAGTTGCCTCTGCTGGGACCTGCGGTAGCGTCCAGCGAGACCAATGTCACAGGGCCTGGACAGGCTTGCCTTTGGCTGTGCCCTGGCTGTCCTTCCTGGTCGCAGCCCAAGCCAAGCCAAGCCAGGCCCCTCCCTGGTGATTCTCCAAGCCCCTTGTCCTTCTAGCATCTGGACTTAAGAGTTGTTTTCTGCAGGTTTTAAGTAAGAACCTCGGCGTCGGGGCACCTGGGCGGCTCAGTCGTTTACGTGTCTGCCTTCGGCTCAGGTCATTGTCTCAGGGTCCAGGGATCGAGTCCCATGTTGGACTCCTTGCTCAGCAGGGAGTCTGCTTCTCTCTCTCCCCCTCTGCCTCTACCCCACCGCCCCGCTTGTGCTCTCTCTCTCTCAAGTAAATGAGTAAAATCTTAGAAGAGGAAAGAAAGAAACTTGGTATCATTATCTCCATTTGGGGGAATAGCCAGGCTTAGAGGGTCATTGACTGAGCACAGTACTGCTGTGTGCCAGGCTTTGCTTAGTCCTACTTTGGAGGGTTAAATGTGAAAGGCGGCAGTTTCAGTAAAATGTGATGGGGGAGTACCATGCCCTCCCCAGTAGGCGGAGTGCCTGGGGGCAGCAGGGGAGGCTTCATGGAGGAAGTGGCGTAAGTTGAGACTCACAGGGGAGGAAGAGGAGGACTTTTCTAGCTGTGGTGTGTTCAGGGTACGGTGTGTTACTTTCCAGGCTGGAGTGACTCGTTCAGGGGGATCGTGACAGAAGGGAATGCAGGGGACGCTGGAGGCCGCTCACTGCCTTATTAATGAGCCTGGCTTTGGGAGGCATCTTCCCAGTTATAAGTAACAGAAATAGATTTGGGCTAATTTTAACAGAAAGGGACTCATCTGAAGCATATCCAGTAACTTACAGACCCGAAAGAAAAAAAAAGAAAGAAAAGGAAAAGGCTCATGAATTAGGTCTGGAAAAGAACAGGAACTAAGAGGTGCCAAGAGTCTAGGCTGTGAGGACTTCTGGTTGGTCAGGGTGGTACTGTTGTTGCTGCTGCTGGAGTCGGGGAGCCGGATTCCTGCAGCCTTGGATCAAGCCACACAAGATTCAAAGCTTCTGGAGAGGGGCACCTGGTGGCTCGTTGATTAAGGGTCTGCCTTTGGCTCTAGTCATGATCTCAGAGTCCTGGGTTCGAGCCCCGCATTGGGCTCCCTGCTCAGTGGGGAGCCTGCTTGCCCTCCCCCCGCCCAGCTCCTCCTCTCTACTCATGCTCTCTCTCTCTCCCTCTCTCAAATAAATAAAATCTTAAAAAAACGGGGGGGGGGCACCTGGGTGGCTCAGTGGGTTAAAGCCTCTGCCTTCAGCTTGGGTCATGATCCTGGGGTCCTGGGATCAAGCCCCGCATCGGGCGCTCTGCTCAGCGGGGAGCCTGCTTCCTCCTCTCTCTCTCTGCCTGCCTCTCTGCCTACTTGTGATCTCTCACTCTCTGTCAAATAAATAAATAAAATCTTAAATACACAAGAAATGTAAAAAGGAATGACGACGCTCTGCGGAATTTGGGGACCTGCTGGGTTTGACGTGCCCGAGGAGAATCCCGTCGGACAGGTTTAGAATTTAAGAGAGAGGCTAGTGAGTCATCACCTAAAGGGACAATTGAAGTTATAGACATAAGTAAAATGGCGCAGGGAGACGAGGCAGAGCGAGAAGTGGGCGTGGCTGAGGAGGACGAGCTGAAGGAAACACCCTCTTGAAGGGGTGGGCAGAGAAGTAGGTAGCAGAGAAGTAGGTAGGAGAAGTAAGTAGCAGGGTGGAAAGAATCAGGAGAGGCTCGTGTCCTTAAAAAAGAATCAGAAGAGGCCCATGTCCTTAAAAAAATAGAGTTCCGGGAAGGGGTGGCCAGCATTGTCAGATACTTCCCAGGAGTCACGGGGGATGAGCCCTGAGGATCAATCAATCCATTGGACTTGACCATTTGAAGGTCATTGAGAGAGTTGGTTGGAGCTCTTCCAGCACAGTCCTTGGGACAGAAGCCAGTGCATTGGAGAGGGCGAAGGAGAAGACTCTAGGTAAATACGAGCTTCTCCGGGGGCAGGCACTGGCTGGGAGGGAAGGACAGGTGTGGCCGTAGCCAGAGAGGACCCCAGGGTCAAGGGACGGTAGATGATGAGTGTGCTGAGAGCCCTTTACTACGTCTTGGCCTTCCATCCAATGGATCATCCAAATATTGACCCTGAGTTCCAAAGGGCAAAAGTGGTTTTTAACACCGAAAACATGAATCATGAGGACAGTGGATGACATCAGTCCTGTACATAGTAGAATGTCTGTTATCAAACAGTGAAAACAGTCCAACTTTGGGGAGTTCAAAACAGGAAATAAAGGCAAACAGGGTGAAGGGTCTTATGACCGCTCGCCACTCCCTGTGGTTTCGTCGGCGCATTTCTCAGAGAACATTCGTATCTCCAAGTATTACCGTTGCTGGAGTGGTGTCTCCTCATTCCTTCAGTGGTTTTTTAATTTTGTCTGTTTTGTCCACTAGAGGAGCCAGTAGCCAGGAACCATGCGTGGCTATTTTATTTTTAACAATTTAAATCTAAATAGAATTTAAGAACACAGTCCCTCAGGCACACCAGCCACCTTCCAAGGGCTCCGAAGCGACGTTTTGTAGCGGCGGCTGTATTGGGCGGTACAGAACGTGTCCCTCCCTGCAGGAATGAGCAGTGGATACACGCAATGGAAAGGAATCTCAAAATTCTGATGCTGGGGTATGCCTGGGGGGGGGGGGGCGCTCATTGGGCATCTACCTTCGGCTCAGGTCGTGATTCCAGGGTCCTGGGATCGAGCCCTGTATTTGGCTCCCTGCTCTGGGGGAAGCCTGCTTCTCCCCATCTCTCTTTCACTGCTTGTGTCCCCCCCCCCCCCGTGTCTCTCTGTCAAATAAATAAAATCTTAAAAAAAAAATACTATGTGAGCAAAAGGATGTATGCTATTTGATCCCAGTTACGTGACATTCTAGAACAGACCGAACTACTCATGGAGGTTTAGGCATTAGAATAGTGGTTTCTGGAGAGGGGTATTCATGGGGAGGGAGGACAATGTTGTAGGACCAAGGGTTTCCTTTTGCTGGCTTTTAAACTGGGAGATACTACAGCAAGGCTTGCAAATATACATGCAAATCCTGTTGGTTAATTCCATTTTCCAATGCCCGGGGCTGAAGGCCAGGACCCCTGAGGCCTGACCCCACTCTGGCCTTGACCTGGGACACTTTCTTCTCCACACCAGCATGGGGCTTCTTCTAGAAGAAGAGATTGGGCTCATCCGGCTCCTCCATGGGTGACGAATCCCAGGCATCTTTTCCCCTGGGGTGAATTCAAGTCCCGTCTCTAGCCCTGCCTGCCTGCGTGACTGTGGCCAAGTAACATTCCTGGGCTGGCCCGGGCTTCCTCAACAGTGCCCTTCACCGCCCCTCCCCCACTGCCATGGTGTTTGGAAGTGGGGAGTCTAGGAGGCAGTCAGGTCATCGGGGTGGAGCCTCGGGAAGGGGATCTGTGTCCTTAGAAGAGACACCGGAGATGTGGCCTCTGTGTCTAGCATGGAAGGACATGACAAGAAGATGGCTGCAAACCAGGAAGAGGGTCCTCCCCAGAGGCCAGATCTGCTGCCCCCTGGGGCTTGGACTTCCCAGCCTGAAGAACTGTTGTTGAACCCACCAGGGCCCTGGTGTTCTGTTAGAGCGGCCCAGACTGCTAAGACCCAGGCAGGACCCCAGGAGTCCCACTGATTGCATTGGAGAGTTTCATAGCTTGATGGGCAGGCCCCACAGGGCTAGAAACAGCGGGTCTCCCCCAAGCCTTGACAGCCCCCTGAACCTGACTCAGGGCTCGAATGCATCTTTGCTCAAAGGCAAGCTTTCATGGAGCACCTGTCCGCCGTGCCCAGCTCTTGGCATCCTTGACTCTGAGCCTTGCACCGGGCAGGGATTCTATCTGCAGTTCAGGAACCAAAACCTCGGAGGGGTCAGGAGCGCCCTGGACGGGAAGCGAGTGAGCCGCGGCTGCCCTCCAGCCTGCTGCTGGCCAGTCCCTGCCCTTCCCCGGGCGGCGCTGCGGTCCAGGCTCCTGGGATTTCCTCTCTGCGGAAGAGCACCAGCCTCAATATCTTGCTTCCAGCCTTTTCCTGTCCCTTAGAGGGAAGAGGTGAGCTCACATCGGAAGAATTTTTATTTTGAATCTGTGCCTCCTGTCTTTAGACTCCCGCTGGTCCTAGGTGTGGGGATATCTGGCCAGCCAGGCGCTACTTGCTCCCCCTCGGCCCGAGCTCTTCCTTCGGACGGAGGGTCCTGGGTGGGGGTAAGCCAGGAAGGGCTGCTGCAGCCCCTGTTCGAGGACACAGCAGTGGCGGGGGAGGTAGGAGGGATTTGCTGAGCTGGGACTGGCTAGCAGAGTCCCTCTCCCTCTGTCTGAGCCCTCAACCCTGGAGGGCAGAACAGGAAAAATGAGTTGAGGACATCTAGCCCTGAGCAAGGGACTAGCTCCGTGTCCTAAAACCGAGGTCCCAACCAGCATCCCCTGGGCCTTCTCCCCTTGCACCTGGGAACAGAGGCCGACGGGTTTTGCCCTCCAACACACAGCATGTGGCTGGAAATCAGGGTGCTGGAACCAGGCCAACGTTTTTACGTCTCGGCAAAGCTCCTCCAAACCCTCGCTTCCCCCAGCAGGAAAAGCATATGTTCTTTCCATATAGAGGAGAAATTGTTCCACGAGTGAGTAAGCCTCTTGGCGGCAGAATCCGGCCCAGCCCTCAGCACGCCGGGCAGGAAGCGGGCAGCCTTCTTACAGCTATTGGAACCAGCCCGGGCTGGCTCCTGACCCTCCAAGACAGCGGCCCTCAGCACGGGGCCTTTGGTGGGGAGCGGGGCCTGGGTAAGTGCCCGAAGACAGTTAACAGGCCAGGCCAGAGAACCCTTTCCCTGAACAGAAGCACTTTGCTCCAAGCAGGCCGGGCCGGGCTGGGCAGAGGAGGGCTGGAAGGCTGAGGGGCTTCAGGCGGGCAGGAGAGTTCTGCAGTCCCCTCGCTCCTGCGGCAGACAAACAGGCCTCAGTCAGAGGGGACTCGGGTGCACCGAGGGAAGCGGGGGGCCACTCCAAGACTGTCCCCCTCCAAATTCCCCCCGATGCCTCGGGGCTAGGTGGCGACAAGTGACTGCCTCCTTGGTGCCTGTGTACATTCTGCCAGATCCGTGTGAACATACGGGTCTTTCCAAAGCCAGCCCTGGCCGGAGGGGGCCACTCGTTCGCTTGTCCCAGCGGAGTCCTGGTTCCCACGGCACCTCTTCCCCATCTAAGAATCCACTGAGGATGGGGCTGAGGAGAGCGGGCAGAGAAGGGACAGGCAGGCTGGTGGCAGGTGGGCGGCGGAGGGTGGAGGGGGACAGAGGGGCAATGGGAGGGGCTCCGCAGAAGAGGAAACCGTTGAAGAAATGGAGGGCATTAAACCTGGAAAGTCAAAGACTCGGGGTAGAAGTGAGAGAAATGAAAGTGATGTAAAAATGGGTGACAGGTCACGACGTACGAGTGGGGTTGGGTTTATCCCCGGTCGGAGCTTCGGCGGGGCGGGCCCTGCACTTAGAAGGGTTTCGGAGACCGTGAGGTCTCTGTCTTGGGACATACCCAGGCCCCTGGTTGAAGAGTCAGGTGGGAGGTGGACTAGGGCTCAGGTATCAAATTGGTGGCCCGCGGGCCGGACACAGGCCTGAAGCTGTTTCCACGGGGCGGCATTTCTGCACAGCCACAGTCAGCGGAGGCTGAGTGGCACCTGTCCAGCTGGGCAGGCTTTTCCAGCTCTGCACAGCACATCGGGGCTGAGTCACTCCTTTGTTTTCCGCACTGGTCCCTTATGCATTCACGCCTATGGGCGTTGGAAGAGAGGCCCTGCCCAGGCCCTCCCTTCTTCTCTTGGCTCACCCTGTAGGCCCGCCTGGGGCAGGAGGAGGTGGCAGGTCCTTCCCATGGGCTCAGCCATGAGCTGCCCTGCCCCGGCTGGGGTGCCAGATAGAACTTCCACCTGCTGGAAACCCTCATCACTGCCAGCCCCACCTCCACCCTCCTCGAGCTGCCGTTAAACTGGGATCCACCCAGGTCCCCGGGGACTAGGTCTTCTGACCCAGGACAGCAGAGTCCTTCTCCTGGCCTTCCTGCCCTGGAGCAGAGATGGTCCCCCAGGGCATTTCGGGTCCTGGAAGGGAAGAGATAGAAGGGACAAAGTGAGGAAGGTCACCCTCTGACCCCTGGTCCAGGAGGGTGGCCCAGGGGACAATGACAGCAGCGGTGGTTCTGAAGGAAGGTGGGGCAGGGTTGGGGAGGTGGAGGATTGGAAACCAACCGGGGGAGCCAAGTGGGGCCGCCGAAGGGCTCGGGAAGGAGAGAGCAGAAGCCAAGGCGATGCTAAGCCCCGCTGGGCCTTGTCCCCGTGTGCCCGGGGTGGAGCCCGACCTGCTCTTGCCAGGACTGAGGGCTGGAGAGCAGGACGGCATGGCCTCCCAGGGCAAGGAGAGGTCACCTGCACCCTGTATAGGCCGGGCCAGATGGCAGGGCGGTTTCACTTCCCCCGTCCCATCTGCTCCCATGATAGCTATGGGAGTTGGGACGAATATTCCCATTTTACAGAAGAGGAGACTGAGGGGGAAGTTGTGCAAGGCTGAGTCTAGCTCCAGGGAAGGGCGGGGCTCGTGGGCCTTCACCAGCTCTGGGTCGCTGGGAGCCGGGCTGCTGCAGACGACAGACTTCGTCCCAAAGCAGCCACTCAGCAAACATCACCTTCCTGTCCTCTGCGCTTTACAGTCTCATGGAAGGACACCGACACTTGCAGGCCACAGCTCTGGTTGTGCTGGGACCCAGGTGGGTCAGGAGTCCTGAGGCGCAGACCAGAGGCAGGCCTTTATTTTTATTATGATCTGTAGTGCCGGGCACCGTTTGTGGGTCCCCACCCCCACCAGCTGGGGCTGGGCACCCTGCTCGTGGGCTCTGCACCCTCTTCTCTGTCCACCTGATAGGTGGGGCATCAGGTCTCTCAGAGCTGAGACACACAGGCCAAGTCAGCTGGACTCTACGGCTGGTGCTCTCTACTGGCTGTACAGAAGGTGGGGGTCTCACGAGTGGGGCCAGGGCCCATGGCACATGCCCCGGGCCCCAGAGACCTGGCCCTCAGCTCAGTGCCACCTGGGAGGTAGGGTGGGTGCCTCATTGGGGACATCCAAGCACCATAGCTGGAAGCAGGAAGCTGGGTTAGAGACTTCCTTGGGGACCGCCTTTGCTCTGGGAATCCCAGTTCATCCTTCCCTTCAAGGTGGAAAAGACCTTGGCCTGGGTGGCCGAGAGCCGAGAGCCAGGGCTCACCTTCCAGGCCAGTCCCTGCTGCAGGCCCCAGCGGTTTTTAAAGACAGCGCCCCTCACACCTCACGCCTCCTGAGTGTTCCAGGGCTGGTCCCACCTTCCAGGCCCCAGGGACCGACAGATGGCCCAAGGGCGCCACCTGGTGGCCAGTCTCAGCCAGACGGGGCAGCTGCAGAAGGCGGGGTCACAGCCCTGAAAGTCAGGCGCCCGGTGAGCAGTGTAAGGGAGCAAGCTGCCCCTCTCTGCTCTCCCAGACCCGGGAGGGATGGAGGGAGCCCCCCCACCGCCGGGTTCCCAGAGGTCAGTGTGCAAATGGGCGGAGCTGCCATGATAACACCATCTGAGTGAACAGCTCTGAAGTTTGGAGTCGGAGGGGCCTGGATTTGAACCCTTGGGTTCTTAGCCTCACCTCGAGTCCCTCATCTATGTCATGGGGCTATTTAGAGCCTGTTCTTCAGGGTTGTGGACCTCTCTCTGCATGAGCAGGCGGCTGGGGGAGATGGCAGGGGCCACAGCTGGGCCGGCAGTAGGAGCCTACCCTCGTGGTCCTCCGACGATAAGACAGGGGCTCTCAACCATCAGCCGATGCTTCGCTGTGGTTCTAGAAGCACAGTCGAGACCAGCAGCAGTGGGATCAACGGGGAGCTTGTAGGAAATGCAGATTCTGGGCCTCCACCCCAGACCTGCGTTGGCAATTCTGGGGGTGCGGTCCAGCACCCTCCAGGTGAGGCTGATGCTCGGTCCAGTGTGAGAACATTGTGCTTGGGGCCTGGGGTTGCTTAACAAACAACTAGGGTGACTCAACGGATCTAGACATCAGAATCCCCCGTGGAGGGCCTGATCAGTGTCACCTGCTGTCCATCTCCCCCCACCCCCACCCCCCGACAGTTCTGTGTCTAGAGACACCGGGCACAGATTAAAATAACTCTACAGCTGATTCCAGTGAGCAGTCACTGCTCTGCTGTGGACTCTTCTCCCCACGAGCTACGCATGCCCCCTTCCGGGGTTCAGCTCCCTTGGCAGAGCACAGCTGCTCTCCCCCGGGTCTCCTCGATCAGTGAGCATCGGAGACGGTAACCAACCATTACTGAGGTTTGCTAGGTGAGTGTTTAAGCTCTGACAGGCGTGATGCTAGGAGCTTTGTGTGCGACAAGAACCCTATGATTACAATTCCCCCACTTTAGGGGCACCTGGCTGGCTCAGTCAGTGAAGCGTCTGTCAAATACTGTCAAATAAATAAATAAAATCTTTTTTTTTTTTTTAAGAGTTCCCATTTTACAGGTGGAGAAGCTGAGGCACAGAGTTCAGTAACTCACTTTAGCTACTAAGACTCTATCCTAGTTCTGACTTCAAAATCCACTACCTTTGCTTCCTCGTTTTACAAGAGGGGGGGATGACTTGCTGAAGGTCACCACATTCTCCGGACCTTGGCTTCAGAGCAGTGGCACCCATTTCAAGATGGCACAAACAGACCTCTGAGCCAGGAGCCACTGCCTGAGGAAAAGGGAGGCGGAGGCAAGAGTTTAGTTACATGCCACCTCGATTCCTCCAACTGCTTCTTAGACGCACAGGAGTCAAGATTATTTGGGAAACCAATACCCCCAGTCCCCCACCCCACCCCCATTCCAGCTCGGTCTTGACCGTCCTCTAAGCGACCTGCAGACTGGGGCCCATCACCCTTCCCCAGTTCAGAGAAAGGCTAGAGGAGTGTCCAATGATGGAGTAGAAAAAATGTAGAGCTATTTTATTACTAAAGATGCATTTTCCAAAAGCAACGAGGTTGCTGTCTTGAAGAGACGACCACATTGGGGACGTTCCGACGGAAAGGACCGAACAGATCCCCAGCCCCTCTCGCCAAGCAGGCAGCCATCAGCGGGCTCGAAGCCGCTGGGAGAGCTTGTAGAGCTCCATCGCGGCCCTGGCGTCCTCCACCGAGCTGTGTCCGGCGCGGTTGCTCTGTAAACACAGGCGCAGGGGGAGGGCTCCGGTGGGGCTGAATCCCTGGTTCCCGGGCACCAAGTTGGGTCCATGAGCGCGTCTCCCCAGGCTTCTGACGCCCCTGGACTCAGCAGGTGGCTGGAGCAGGCCTGGCCTCAGCTGTCAGCCCCGGAGCTGGGGCCCTAGGCCCAGGCATGGCCAAGCACAACTTCCAGCCTCCGGAGAGCCGGGCTGTGCCCTCGGGGTGGGGGTGAGGGGCACACTTGCTGTCCGACACATAGGGAGCCCCACCGCACGGGCCCATATTAAAACAATAGGTCAGAACGAGGTTTTTAAAGCGCCGCCTCCATGAATGCACGTGATGACCATTCTGTCCCTGGTCCCACGGGCCACAAGGCTAGTGGAGGGGTACAAATTCAAGCCCCTTCCCGGCGACCTACACAATTCCCAGTCACCCGGCCAAGTGGTGCCTCCTCCCTCAGGCTGGAGCTCACCCTTCAGACTCGTGCACACCTGCCCTCCTCCCCGCCCAGGCACCCTTCACCCCTTCAGGCTAATGGGCCACTCTCCCTCCCACCAAGGGTTGCTCAAGCATGGGGCGGGCCCAGCCCTGCTCAGCCGCACGTCTCCAGCACCCCATCCAGCCCAGCCCAGAGTAGGGGCTGGTAAGTATCTGCTGGCCAGGGAAAGCCCCACATGCAGCTGCGACTGCTAGTGTGCGGCCCACCTCCGTAATCTCGCGAGAACCAACACCTGGACGCCTTCGCCCGGGGCTTGCTGGAGGTGACAGATGCTGAGGGGTGGGGGCCCTGGGAGCAGTAGCAGCCATGCCTGAGGGGAGCTTTCTGGACTCCCCCCTTCCTGGGTAAATCTGAGGTCTGTGGGATTTCCCAGAGGCCCACGCTGGGGTTAAACTTCGGTTATCCACGCAGTACCTGGCTTGAGGTTGAAAGCACCCAAACAAAACCTGCATGGGATGCCTTCCCTTCCCTGCCTGTCATCCCCGCTCTCCCGGAGCGTCCTGGGGTCAGCTCTGGAGTAGAGCTCCCACACTCTGGTGCTTGTCTGGGGCCAGGGGCTGGGGATGCCCGGAGCCAGCACTGCTTTCTTGCTGGCGAGCCCACGGTCTCTTAGGACTTGGGGAAGGACTTGCTGGGGCGGGGGGGGGGGGGGGCAGAGCATCTTTGGGGCCAAATGTGGGGATTCTGGAGCCCCTGGGGGCAGTGAGAGCCTTGTGGGAGGAGGAAGCCTCTGAAGCTCGGAAAAGCGGAAAGGCTGGTGGCGGGGTGGGCGGGGAGAAGGGGGGGGCGTCTCACCTGAATGCGCCGGTGGAGGAGAACCTCGCTGAGCAGCCGGAGGGAGGCCTGCCTCTGGGACAGCAGGTTGGCCTGCCGCAGCAGCACCTGGTCAGTGGACGTGTCGTGGACAGAGTAGTTGACCATGTCCTCCTTCAGCGCCTGGAAGTCGTGCTTCAGGTCGTGGCCCACCACCAATTTGCCTCTCAGGATCTGCAGGATCTGGCCCGGAGGACACACCGCCCACGCCTCACGCAGGGTCCTCCGCGCGGGCCTGAGGCCACCCGCAGGGAGCAGCCCCCCACCCCTCAACTTGCTGTGGGACTTTGAGCCCATTGTCCCCCCCTCTCTGGGCTTCCAACCTGTCGTCTACAAAATGGGGAGACTGGACGGGCCCCTCCTCACGCTCCGTGGTTGCGGTCAGTGCCAAAGGGGAGTACCCGACTCCTTCAGTGGCTTCTATGGAGAAGAGCAGTGGCCGCGGCTGAGCGTGTCCCACGGGCCGGGCTGAGTACGTCACACATGTTAGGTCGTCTAATCCTTTCAATAACCCTCACTCAGGCAGGCAGCATAGTGACCCCGCAAAGATGCGGATGCCTTGCCCCGCAGAGGGGAGTTAAAGTTGCAGACGGGCTTCAGGTAGAAGACGACCTCCCAGGAAGGGCGATCGCCTGCACGGCCCACGGGGGCCCCACATCATCGCGAGGGCCCTCAGATGTGGGGGGGTCAGTGATTTGCCCTGAGGGCCTGACAGGCAGCTGCTGGCCTGGGGGTGAGAGGCAGGGGCCAGGTGTCAAGGACACGCGGCTTCTAGAAGCTGGAAAAGGCAAGGAGACGCACCCTCCTGCGGAGCTTCCAGAAAGGAGCGCAGCCCCGCCCACCCCTCGATTTCAGCCATTGGGACCCGTGCCAGACTCCCGACCTGTGGAACGGAGAGCCGACACGTCCGTGGTACCTCAAACCACACGGCTTATGGTTTCCTTACAGCAGAACCGTAAGAAGCTAACAGAGCTGGGAGAGAGGCCTGTCCTTGATGGACGTTTTGCAGAGGAGAAAAACTGAAGCCTGGAGAAAGGGAAATAATTTGCCCCCCGGGTTCCTCTGTGGATTTTAAGCAAGTTTGCAGGTCCCTTGTCGCATCCGCTCTCCAAAGGTGGAGTTCAGTCGCCCTCCCTTCAAATGAATACAGGCCCGGCTATGTGACTTCTGACTTCTCAGGGGCCAGTCCCTCAGCAGCCCCAAGCTACCCCGAAGCCACCTGCCGGAGAGAGCACAGGGAGGCGGAGAGCCGAGCCCGAGGTGCCCCAGCAGGTGAGCTGGCAAAGCTCCCGATGATTCCGGCTCCAGGCCTGTGGAACACCTGAGCCCACAGGCCAAGCCCGGTCCAGATTGCAGACGTGTGAGCACAGTAAATATTGACCTTCTGTGAACCACCATGTTTGGAGGTGATTTGCTAAGCACCATTAGGTAACTGGGACAGTCACACAGCCAGCGACTTAGTGGCAGAGTGAGCCTTCAAAGCCACACTCAGAGCAGGCCAGCTCCAGGCCTCTGCCAGCCACGCAGTCGAGCTTTGGGGGAACAACCTGAGGCACCCACATAGGTGCCTCCATCCTGACTCTGTTCCCGTGGTGGCCCCGTGGACAGCCTCCTACCTCAGGCCCCATGGGCCGGTCCCCTTTCTTTACTGTGGCTGTCATCAGGATTTGAGGGGGACCTTGGCGAAACCATATCAGGCCCTCACTGGAGGGGCAGCTTAGGGCTCAGGCCCCTCTTTGGTCAGCTCTTCAGTAGCTTCTGTCCCGTCTTCTGGCTAACACCCTCCCGTGCCCTGCTTCTGCTTCTAGTGGCTTCCTGGGACATCACATGGGCATTACGTGCCCTCCCTTGGCCACCACAGGATTGCTGCGGCCAGTCCACAGGAGGGGAAGCCAAGGCTCGGACACCTGAGGCAACCTGTCTGTGGGGTCTGTCCATCTGTCATCAGTGGGCAGTGTCACCAGCCCACCCATCACCGCGTCCCCCATTCCCGTGGTTTGTCAGCTGTCGGGCCACCGCTGGACAGAGCCCGCAGTCAGCCTGGGGACTGGGGAGGGTCGCTGGAGGAACGGAGCTGGGCTGGACGGGGGGGACACCACGATGGGCTAAGGCATCCCCCGGGGAAGCACCGGACATCTGGGATTCGGAGTGCCACTGCTGCTGACCCAGGACTCACGTGAGCGCTGAGGGCACACGACCTCAGCAGCAGCTGAGTCCTGTGTGTGGAGGAAAGCGCAGGGCTGCACTGGGCAGCCGGGGGTCACACACCCTTTCTCACAGACATCCTTTAACATTCCTCAACAATGTGGCCTCTTTGCCCCCAGTGAGGAGCTGGCTCGGGCCCAGTTCACAGAGCCCTGAGGGACCCTCTGCCATCCCAGAAACTGCATCCACAGGTCCCAGGAGCCAAGAGGACCAAGTCACTGGGACTTGGTGGCTTCCTGGGAACTTAGTCACTTCTGGAACCCGAGGGTCCGGAGGCAGGGAACTCACGACAAGACAATATACAAGGAGAGGACAAGCAGTAGCAAGAGGAAACCAGGGAAAGAGAAGAATGTCTTTGGCAGGAAGATGCCAGCGACTTCTCAGGGCGAGGATACTGGGCCCCGGGCAGGGAGAGACAGCGGGTCCTCGCTGTGTGCTCTCAGGTCAAAGACCATATGTGGGCTTCGGTTCCCCAGGGGGAAGGTGAAGGCAGGGAGAGGTGAGGCTCCGGCGACTTCCTGAGGCAGAGCTGGGGAGGGAGGTGGGGGGCCTGCCAGAGCCTGGGCACGGGAAGGTGCCAGCTGGGGGACCCTCAGGGCTGTGGGACCTGCCTTGAGTCAGCGTCAGGAGGCAGGTCTGTCGGACACGGGGGCAGAGCCTCAGATTCCTGGAGAGCCGAGTGGGGAGGAGGAAGGACACATTCACCCATCTGCTCTCGTCAGCGGCCCTGGGACAGGGACTCTCCTCACCTCAGCCGGGCACCACCTCTCAGCTCAAGGAGTTCAATTTCCCTGCCACAGAGGAGGGGACTGGGGGCCAGAGACATGGGACGGTGTGCCCAGGGGACACAGCTGGTGAGTTGAGAGCTGCAGTGAGGTGTCTGGAGCTGCCTGACCCCATCCCTGTCATTAAAGTTGTCCTTGTCACCACCTGCTGGAACCTAGCTCAGCAGCAGGAATGTCGGAGGGCGTGGAGGGGGATGCTGTGCCCATGTCGGCTCTCAGCGAGGACTTTCTGAAGCAGAAACAGGCCTCTGTGAGGCTCGAGTCATCATACCACCTTCCTGACGGGGAAAGCGGGGCACAGGGTGGCCTGTGCCTGTGTCCCATGGCGGGGAGTAATGGCCAGGGACGCCACTGCATTCCCACTCTCGCTCCAAGTATTTCCCAGAGGTGCCTGATCAGAGAAAGATCACCTGGGACCTTTGTTAAAAACCCACAGGGCCAGGCCCTCCTGTCACCTTCTGGAATGGCCCTGGTCCCCTCCTTCACCCAGTCCCCTGCCTGGCTCTGCAGGTGCACCCACCCCAGCTTGTGCCCGCATCCCGCAAGGCTGCTTCTGTTGGGGGAAGCCTGGATGGTGAAGCCATCCTCCTCCATCTGGCCGGGCCCCAGGGACACCGGCCCGGTGGCAGGGCCCCAACAGGGCACTTGGCCCAAGCACGGGTGGCCTTGGCAGCAGCTGAGAAACAGCTGTAGAAAGCCTCCCTTCTGCTGCTTTTCCCTCCTAAACCCAGAGGCTTCATGGGATTCAGCTGGTTTGTCTGCCAACTAAAAATGAAATTATCCCTCCCCAATCCTGATCATGGGTAGATGCTACTCAGTGGACTGGGTAAACATTAAGAAAGCATTAACTTACAAAAATACACTACAGGTGATTAAAAATTACAATGAAAAGAAAAAACAGCATTCATTAGCCCACCAGGTGAGAGGTCAGAACCTGAACCCCGAATTGTATCACAGCTTTGCTGTGTGTCCTTAAGTAAGTTGCTGCCCCTCTCTGGACCTGTCTCCTCCTGGGCTGACAGCCTGATCTGTGGGGCTCTATAGACCAGCTGTTCAACTTGGGCACTCTTGGTGCTTCTTTGGTGTGTGTGTGTCTGGGGGGAGGGGCTGTCCTGCGCATTATAGGATGGTTTAGCCCCATCTCAGTCCTCTCCCCACCGGATGTCAGTAGCAGGCCCCCTGCCCCATTTATGACAACCGGAAATGTCTCCAGATACTGCTAAACATCCCTGGCGGGGGTGGGGGGGCAAAATCACTCCACACTGGGAACTGCTGCTCTAGATGATGGTCAGACCTAGAGGTTTCAGAAGATGCCAGGCAGTAACTTCCCACTATGAAAGTAATCAAACCACATTACAAAACAATCAAAACAAAGAAGGGAGTGGTGGGATCCCACGCACATTCTCAGGGGCCTGTGGCAGGAACCTTCCTGGGTGCACTGGGTGGGGTTTCCGGCTCCCCAGAGCACTGCTGGCCACCACGGGCTGGTCTATGGCTCACGGCGAGCCGGGCCCACTCGCCGCTCCCGTCGGAGGAAGAGACAGGTTGGTGAGCAACGTTTGTAAGTTGTCTGCATGAAACCAAGGCCTGGCGAGCCCTAGGCTCACCTGAGAGGTGTCCCCCAGCCCTGGGGCGTCCGATAGATGGCTGATAGGCTTCTCCCCTTTGGGAGCCCCCAACCCAGCATATCTTGGGACCCGTGAGCCCGGTCTCTGACTTTGGGATTAGCACATGGGGGCGACAGAGTGGGATCGAGCTGCCTCTGTGTCCTTGTTTGTGGCAACAAAGGACAGCTGTTGCCTTGTACCACATCTTCACGCACAGGCGGTGCCTGACCCTGTCCCTCACATTTGCCGGCCACCTAGCTTTCAGATGACACATTGATACACGTTCATGATGGGATCTGAATATCCCAGCGCAAATTCTGGAGCCAGGATTTGGGTCTCCGCTCTACGCCTTTGTTGGAGCGCCTGCACAGCCTTGCGCCCCAGTTTGCTCATCTGTAAAATGGGGCAGCAATGCCGGTTAGCCACTTCGCAGGGCTACTGTGGGGAGCAAAGGCAGGGGTGCATGGCAAGCGCTTAGAACAGAGCCAGAACACGATGCTGGATACACCTGTCCTGCTTCACCCCCTCCCCGTGGCCCAGACACTCCTACCGAAGGGCGCAGAGAAGTTTAGCAACAAACCAGAGGACACACATCCACGTCCATGCACGTCTAACGACCGTGTGCTTGCCCTCTAGCCCCCGGCTGGGTGTGAATCGCTGCTTCTTGGCAGCCAAAGCTGGCATGAGGGCGGAGGCAACTTTGTGCCACACAGCTACCGGAACACCTGTATTTTATGAAAATCAATTCAACTCCGATCACACAAACATCTGTGCACAAAGCACACCACCCAGTCTGGAGGCAGAGTAAACAGCAGCGGCGTGGAACTAGGCAGATCAGGTGTGCGGACAGGCAAGCTTTAAAGTACGGGGCCACAGCAAGAGAACTAGAGGCCCCACGTGGGGAGGTGGTGATGATGGGCAGGGTGGGCGGGGGGGGGGGGGGAGGGCCGGCCAGCAGGGGGGCGGGGGCCGGGGAGAGTACGGGTGTGGCTGGATAGAGACTGAGTCATGAAAGCAGGCAGGAAAAGCAGGTTGGTAGGGTGCGGAGGTCCACGAATATTGTGCTGAGGGACATTGGGCAATGGGGAGCCATGGGGGGTGTTTGAACAGTGGTATGGGGAAGCTGTGATCTGAGCCAGGCCTGGGGAAGTTCCTCTGGCACAGCTTACCTGCCGTTCAGGCAGAAAATGAGAGCCAGAATCTAAGACCACAGTGCTCAAGGGAAGTCAGAAAGGGGACTCAGACCGATCATCTGGGTGTCTGCCCTTCCCCCCACCACGGGCACAGTTAGTGACCATCACTGTGGGCCCGGCACTGCGTTCTGGGCTACAGGCTATGGCACTCCATCCAAACTCCAAGGGCCAGGGAAGAGACATCAGCAGCCACTGATGAACAAACAGGTTCAGAAAGTTCGAGAACTTGCCAAAGGTCACACAAGCCGGTGAATGACGGAACAGGAAATAGAAACCTCAGATGTGGTTCAAAGGTCTACCTGGTCTATAGATTCTTGGCTCCCTCTCTGAACGACTGCTCAGTGGGCAGTCCCTGGGCAGGGTTCCGAGCTACACACAGGAAGCCTGGGGCCTAGCACAATCTGCAAATGAGATTCCAAGCATTCTGCCCCAAATCTGGGTGGGGACCAAAGGCTTGCAGGGACTTGGCTGTGTGTCCAGGCCTAGGGGATGCGAGCAGGATTTCCCTGCTGCCTCCTCTCCTGCTGTCCCCTGCTCTGGGCTCTCCTGTCCTTTTTGCTGCTCTACCAGCGAGAGGGTGGGGGGCTGGACGGGGAGGAAGGATGGGGATCTTTAGTCCACCTGGCCTCTCAATGGGGATCTGAGTGTGGGGAGCTCTTGCCATGACCCTGGGCTCCCCCGACCCCTGAACAACCAACCCACCTCTTCCTTATGCTGCCCTCCCCTGTTTGGTGACTCCCTTTTGGCTTCCTCCAACCTGACAGTTTTTTCTTCCCAGTCCTAAGTCTGCTGATGCCTCCCCAGGGGCTCTGACTCATCCCCAGTGACATCTCTTTCCTCACTACCATCTATCCGCCACAGCAGCCCCCACTCTAGTCTTCTCAAAACTTGGGTTTGATCCTGCCATGCTCTTGCTCAAGAATCTTCCATGGCTCTCTGTGGCCCATTGGGTTGCAGACACAGGCTTCTCCCATCTCTCGAGAATACCACCAGCCTCACGGAGTCTTTCCAGAACTGCGCTGATGACTCAGGGCTCCCTGGCCTCCTCTTAGTACCTAGACGACCAGTGCTGTCTGGTAGACTTATAACGTGAGCCACATGTGTAATTTTAAATCACCTAATCGCCATATTTAAAACAGTAAAAATAGGGGAAGTTAGTTTTCATGTTTCGTTGAACCTAAGATTCCAAAATACTATCATTTTAACATGCCAGTGATGTAAAAAACGACTGAGGTGTTTTATGAATTTTTTAACACAAGTCTTTGCAGTCCCGTGTGCATTTTACATTGATAGCACATCACGGTTTAGACCAGTCATTTTGGGGAGCTCACAGCCACATGTGGCTCGGCGGTCCCGTTGGACACACAGCTTTAGAGGTCTGGGCCTGAGCTCCGAGTCCTGACCACCTTCTGTTACGTGAACCTTTGCGGATGACTTAGTGCTATGGGTTGAATTGTGTGTCCCCCACCCTGATTCATGTTGAAATCCTAGCCCCCAGGACCTCAAAATGTGACTTATCTGGAAATCGGGTCATTGCAGATGTAACTAGCAGAGACCCTCAGGGCCCTAATACAACAGGACGCCTGTCCTCATACAGGAGCCCCAGGGGCACAAAGCACGCACACAAGGAGAACACCACGCAAACCTGAAGGCAGAGACGGGGTGATGGCTCTGTAAGCCAGGCCACAGCCAGGCTGGCCAGCCGACCCCAGATGTTGGGAGAGAGACGCGGCACCGATCCTCCCGCACCACAGAAGGAAGCGAGCCTGCCCACGCCCCAGCCTCCATGACAGTGGGAGGATGAATTTCTGCTGTTTGAGCCCCCAGTCCGCAGCAAGTCGCTACAGTGGCCCCAGCAAACCAATACACTTAGTTCCAGCGGGCCTCAGTTTCTGCATCTCTAACTTGGGGATAACAGACGATCGATGGTAACAGCTAACATTTCTCGAGTCCTTACACAGGCGCTCTGGGCGCTCTCAGTCCTCACGATAATCCTATGAAATTGTAATTCTTATACCCAGTTTCTGTTCCAGGTGTGGGCAACTGGGTACACAGAGCGGCTGCCCCAGTAACTTCCCCGAGGTAACTCAGCTCCTAAGTCAGCAGCCAGGATTCAAGACTGGCCCTGCTGTATCTTGAGTTTACAGCCCCCGAGAACCCTTCCGGCGGCTGTCCCGTGAGGTGGGAGGGAGCTCCGGCCTGCCAGTGAGCAGGAAACAGGAACTATTACTGCTTACGTTTTGTTTCTCTCTAGCGCCCGGAGCCTGGGGTGCGGTGTGTGCACCTAGGACAGACCTCGTTCCTCTCTGTTCCTCAGGGACTGCCCCCCACCAAGCCCCAGCGGCCTAGAGACTCATGAATTTACGTGCCCTTGTAACCTTCCGAGTATTGACGAAAGCTGGTGCAAGAGAGGTTGAGTTTCCTTTCCCTCTAGTGATTCAGCGAAACGGAAACAGAAACAGAAACTGGGACCTAAACAAGTTATCACAACTAGGTGAACCGGGAGGGTGGGAAATGTCGGGACCACATACTGTCCTCGAGCTGAGGGAAGGCCTACCATGGGGTTGGGCTCAAGCTCTCCCCTCGGTCCAGGGGCTCCAGGCCTGTTCTCCAGCTCTGGGAGCTCCCTACCGAGAGGCTGACCAGGGGCAGCCGGGGTAGAGAAAAGAACCCCACCAGGGGGAACCTCAGGTGGGACCAGGTGCCCCCATCACAGGGCCAGCAGGGTGGATCGGATGCCCTGAAGGCCGCTCCCAGATGTGAGTCTAAGGCTGAGGTCAGGAGGTCTTCACAGGGATGCCCCAGAGCTCCCTCACACAGAGGTGGGGGAACCTGCCACATCTGGGGTCACAGGTCGCAGACCTGGCACCCGGAGAAGGTACCCGAGAAGTGTGCACATGGGTGTGTGTGTGGGAGTCCGGCCTGGCCCGCGGACAGCTCTCTACTCACCTCTTGCTTGGCCACGGCGAATGGCGTGGCCGCCTCCATGTTCCGAGGTGTGATCCCGCTGAACCTCGTCCTGTAATCCATGATCTCCCCCTCAGGCCGGATGAACTTGTCGTAGAGCACCGTGCCATTGATGTCCACGAGGCTGCAGCGAGCCAAGCCGCTCCCCTGGCCATGCCCCAGCCCCACCATCTCGCAGTCGATGGCCACCACCGCAGTGCTCCTCGCCATGTTTCAGCAGGACCCTCAGACGTGCTGGGGAGGCGAGGCGGGTGGGGGGCAACAACTCAACATGAGGACACCGTGGCCCCAGGTGTCCTCAGCCACCACCCTGCCAGCCTGTGCCCTCTGCCCTGTTTGTACGAACACCACCCAGCAAAAGGCAAAGGGGGCCTCTTGCCACCCCGCCCGGCTTCCGGAGCCCAGCAGTCCTGGGGTCCTCGGGGATGGGCAGGCCAACCGCTCCCCCACTCCCGCCCCGGCTCCCACTCACCTGCCCGCCTCCGCTGCCCTCAACTCACGTCTGCCTCTCTGGTGCCACTTCTGCGCTACTACAGTCCCTCCGAGCTGTGAGTCATCTCTGACTTCACACCGGGAATCCCGACCCTGTTTCAGTTTCTGGTTTTTATCAGGCGAAGTCAGGGGCCGGAGGCCGGGCACGTGGGCCGGGCTGCTCCAGCCTCCCTGTCCTCACAGGTCACCTTTGCCCCTGCCCGCACCCCCCCACACACCCAGGTGCACGGAGCCCTCCTCTTCTCAAACGATGGGTGATGAGAAGCCAGCGCCTTGCCACACCTTTTCTCCGTTTCTCACCTTCGGTCTGTCCAGAGAATAAACATCCCCAGGATCGGGGACCACAGAATGTCCCACAACTTCCGGGGCCACGACCAACCTGATACTTAGAGACGTCTCTAAGGGGAGCTGGGGGACCTGGCTCTTGGGACATTGCGGCTATCAACAGGGAGGGCATGAAAAGGCTGGGTGCAAGTGGGGCCGGCCTACCCTCCCCCCCACCCAGGAAAGGCGAGCTGGGAGGGAGCCCCTAGAGTCACCAGTGCCTCAGGGGTATTTCAGAACCTGCCATCTGTCTGCCCTTAATGGGCTCTGCCTTTAGCTGGGCTGACACTGTTTGAGGACAAGGAAAAGAGCCTGAATAGAGCCCCAGCCAGCCTGGCCACACTTCCAGGGGTTACACTCCCTCCCAGGCTAGAACCCTGGCCTCTTACAACCATGCCTGACAACACACAGAGCCCTCGGTATTTATCGAATAGATGAATGAGTTACAGCTGAGACAAAAACAGAAGCAGCTTTCAGTGAGGAAGTCGTCACCATGGACTGGCATCGAGATTCTTGCCTCCTGCCCCAGACGCACGAGGTTTAAGCTTTGAGCCGTGGGATCTGATTTCCCCCAGATGTCACCAAGGTTTGTGGCTTACAAAGGAATTTCCCCAGGTCCCTGATGTTTTCACCACGTGACGTCTGACTGTAGCGGACCTCACCTCAAACATGAAATCCAGTCCTGAAATACATCTAAACGGTACGGCATAGCTCACAGTTGTCGTTCCATGGGCTTGAATTTGAGATAGATTATTTTGGGTTCCCATCCTGAATGAGCAATTTTTGCTTGACTTTGGACTGTTAGGGGACTTCTTGTTTCTCAAATGCATGAAGGATTATGCCCTGATTTAGGGAGAAGATGAAGCAGAATGTGTTACTTTTTGCGAAAGTGCATTGAAAAAGTAACCCCCTCGAGATTCGGTGGTGAGGTTTCTGCTTCTACAGTCCCCTTAGGACCCCACACATCTCACGCCCTCACCCTGCTTGGCCTCCACCCGTCCCAGAGAGAACACACGCCCGCCACTCCTGTTCTTTGCCCCAGGGTCCGGAGCCTGCTCCATGGTCACCCTCCCTGCCTTTCCCCGAGGTCCCTCCCCACCAGCCTGTGGGCTCCCGGGTCTTCCCACCTCCCCCTTCACACCCTACTCCACACTGTCCTTCAAACCCGAAGAGATTTCGTTTCCCCTTATCTAATCTCGTGCACTGTTTGGGACAGCACTTTGCTGGAGAACCTACAGTGGTTTCCTGTTGTCCAAAAAAAAAAAAAAAGCAAACCTCAACTCCCCTGCAGTTTCCAGGACCCTGTCACCTCTCCACCAGCCTTCCCCATCTCATCTGGCATCACTGTTTACACCTAACCGGAGGCCTTTGTGTATTCACAGGGTTCCTTCTCCCAGACTCCCCCCCTCCACTGCCCCCAGGGCCTCCCATTCTTGGCCACAGGGCAGGATCAGGTCTCTATCTTTGGTCCCGCTGCAAAGGTCAGCCCCTCTCCACGCCTTCACCACTACTTCTCACTTCCTCCCACCGCACTGGCTTTGTCTGGTCCCCAGAGCCTGGGTGGGCCTGTGCTATCCAACCTCCATCTCCACCTGGAAAGCTCTGCCTCCAGGTGATCTCCTCCGTTTGCTCCCTCTTCCTTAGGCTTCCCACCACGGCCTTTTCTGGCCTCTATTTAAAACTGGACTTCCTCTCCCTTCTGGATTTCTCCTGCAGGAATAATCAGCGCCATCAGAAATACCGTGATTTTACTTGTCCATTTACTGTTCCTGCTCCCACTTTGTGGTTTGCTGCAAGGCCCCCAGCACCTGGAGTCCTGTGGAACTTTTTTCACTGGTATTGGGGGCACTGAGGTTCGACACAGGCACCATGAAGCCCAGGGGAGGAAGCCCTGACCCCAGCCAGGTGGAGGGGAGGTTGGGGAGGGGCTGCTCCTAGAGGGGCTGCTTCTACGGTGTCATTGGTTCACCCTTTGGCCAGACCACACCACCCTGGCAATCTCAGGTCAGGCGACAGCAGGAAAGTGAGTCACTCAGGGCAAACATCTCAGCCTTATGAGACATGTGTCCTGTCGTCCTGTTGCAGTTGGCCTGCTTATGACTGTACAAAGTACAGAGGCTGCCATTGTGTGGCCCCAGGTACAGGGCACAGGCCGGGTGGCTGGTTCCTAACAGTGGGTCACCCCACTTCCTACAGGCACCCTGACTTTTGAATTCCTGTCCATTTGCCTCAGCTGGGCCTGTGCTCCGAAATGCGCATGTGTGAATTTCTCAATCCTGGGTGGCAGATGGTAGCGTCAGCAAACGTCAGCATCTTCGTGCGGGTCAAGCAGAATCACTACGTTTTTAAAAAGATATAAACAGTAAAAATGAACTGTAGATCATAAACACGCCAAAAGAGGTCGAAATACTCGTTAGGGAAATGCAAATTAAAATCAGAATGAGCTGTCGCCCCACACCCCACTAGGATACCCTACCAAGAAACCAAACCAAGTAATGAGTGTGGGTGAGGATGTGGAGAAATTGGAAAGCTTATGGGCTGCTGGTGGGAACACAAACTGGTGTAGCCACTATGGAAGGCAGTATGGTGCTTCCTCCTAAACTTATAACACAGGACCACCACGTATGACCCAGCAGTCTCACTTCCAGGTCTACACCCACGGGAACCAAAAGGAGAATCCCAAAGACGCTGTACACCCACGTTCACACCAACACTGCTCATCGCCAAGCGGGGAAAGTAACCCCAGTGTTCACGGAGATCCACAAAATGGTCTATGTGTCCACATGACTGTTCAGCCTTAAAAAAGAAGGAAATTCTGACACACACTAAACATGAATGAACTCTCAGGGCCATCTGCGAAGCGAAATAAGCAAATCCCAAGTGCTTGCGTTTGCATGTGGAAGTATGATTCTACTCGTGTGCAGTAGCTAGTCAAATCCAGAGAGACAGAAAGGAGAATGGTGGTGGCCAGGGGCTGGAGGGAGTGGGGAGTTCGTGTTTAATGAGCAGTTTTAGTTTTGCACGATGAAAAAGCTCAGGAGACTGGCAGCACACTCTATATATACTTAACGCCACTCAGAAACAGTTAAGATGGTAGCTGGCATTTTATGTGAATTTTATCACAATGAAAACTAAACATTTTCTTGAGAAGTGGGAACAGAGCTTCAGGACAAACAAACTTTGTGCTCCACAAATAAGACCGTTGTAAAATTTAAAAAAATAAATGACATGAATTCCATAGCTCTAAAATGTTGTCACATCCCAAAGCATCATCTGGAAAGCACCCCCCGCTTCAAAGGTCAAGGCACGCAGCAAGATCCCGCGCCCAGCACCGCCCTCCCACCCCAGCCTCAGAATTAGGAAAGGACCACTTCGCTTACTTTTCTAATCGCATTTTATTCTAGAACAAATGGTTTTACAACAAAGCTGACCTTAAACCCAGTATGTTTCCCCACTGGTAACAGTTTCATCTTCCTCCGGTCTGTAGCCCAAAGAATCGAAACTGCAGCCCGGCTGGGCTGGGACTTTGGCACCAGCTACAGACTTTGAAGGACTCCAGAACAAAGCGCTGGAGCCAGGCCAGCAGAGGTCAATGCCACTGCTGGCTCCCTGCCCCGCAGACAGGGAGGGAGCGGAGGACAGGCAACCTGGAAGTAGTGTGGTTTCAGTAGTGTCTCTCAGCTCCTGGCCCTGCTGCTTCGATCAGACTGACATAAAAATCACTGTCATTTCCTGCACGCAGAGAGGGGGAAGCTGAGCATATACCAGTCACCCAGCCGCAGGGAGCAGTGAGGACCCGGCACCTGCACGCTGTGTCCTCAGCCCGCCCCTGCTGGGGCAGCCAAGCGTCAAGCCGTCTCAATCCCGGGGGGGGGGCTCAGGCGTTCCCCAGAAGAGGCTGAAAGGGAGCCAGGCACCACGCTGAGCACTGGGCACTTGGCCCCCAGGACAACCCTATGAGGTAGGCTACGGCATTAGCCCCATTTTACAGAGGAGGAAATGGGCTCAAGGGTGAGGTCTCATATTCGTTCAAGGTCCCAAAGCTATTAAGTGGCAAGCAAAGATGGGGTTCAAAGGTCAGTGTGGACCTGAGCTCTTGCTTAACCTCAATACTCCCAAACTGCCCTTTGGGAAAGAAGGCAAGAGGGGTGGCAGATGAGATCCTGACAGAGACAGCTCTGGCAAGCTGTAGGCAATCGGATGACCACAATGTCTGTGGATCCAAGTGCCCGAGGGGACACATGCACTCGGCCCCCCTACACACTGGGTAGGGGGTCCCACACGGGTCCCAGAACTCAGACTGCTGTGCTGTTTCTCAGGCTTGTGCTTAAGAGAGCCTCCTGCCTGAGTCGGGTCAAAATGAATACACCAGCGTCTCCACCCAAAGCTTTCCTGCTTCCCCCCGCCCTCGGAACAGAGCCTGGTGACTCCTGGTGCCAGCTCCCCAAGCGTCTGGAGGGGCCCTGCTGGTCTGTCACAGCCCAGCACTAAGGTCCTACTGTGGCGCCAGCCCAAGTTCTAGTTCGGAGAGAAAGGAAAGGAACGTCCCGTAGAGTGGCCTTAATTCTATAGGCTCAGGGCGCATTTGTTCTGAATCTGACAATGCCCGTGGAGGAAGAGGCGAGACAAGGACAGTAAGAGAAGACAGCTGTATCCCAAGTCACTGGGCTCACACCCCAGGGAGAAGACATCACCCTGAGATAGCACAGCACGGGGGTGCTATCCACCCATGGGGGCAGGGTGACAGCTGGGATGGTCTGTTGGCGTGCGTCCTCCCCCAGCTGGGTCCCTGCGCACCTGACATTTTCATAGTGTCTATAAAGTGCCATTAGCAGGCCACAGGGGTGGGGTTAAGTGCCCACAACAGCCTTGGACGGAGGGAGCCGAGAGGACAGATGGTCCCAGCTCCCCGGACCCCGGCAGCAGGCTAGCCGCACCCTGCCCTACCCGGGACGACGTGCCCAGGGCTCTCCTGGCCCCTCGGTGCTCCCCACGCTCCATTCAGAGGCCACCTGGGAGCCTCTCCTGCCTCACTCCCTTCTGTCCTGTGGCTCCCCCGTTCCTCCACAGGTGCCCTGGGCCAGGTCCTCGGGCCAGTACTGGTCCTCCATGTACTGCTCCACGTCCGTGCTGCTGTCCGGGTCCCGGTCCTCGGGACGGGGCGGGAGGCTGCCGGCCTGCCGCTGCTCCCACTGCGCCTCCACCAGCCGGTACAGCTCCATGGCCGTCGTGGCGTCTTCCACCGACGAGTGCCCGTGCTGGCCGACCTGCGGGCGACAGCCCTTGTCACCGCCCATGGTCCCAGCTCTGCTGCCGACCGCAAACACGTCCTCTCGGAATAAGTATGTGAGGTTTGGGACATAGGGTACCTGGGAGCTACTCAGGAAAGCGAATGTTACTGGCCGCCCCCGAGGAAGGCCCCGGCTCTCGGGCTGCCACAGGTGGGCTCTACGTGGCACGCATGGACAGAGCCAGGAACTGCATGGGGGACAGGTCTGAAAAGCCCAGCCCGCAAGCCTGTGGCCGGTTGTCACAATCCACTGGGGACGAGGGTTGGTGGAGAAGACACCCAGGGTGGCCTGTACATGCGGGACAGTTACCAGGACCCCTGCACAGTGGAGAGGGAGAAGGACCAGCAGCGTGGAGGCTCAGCCACTGCCCAGCCCGGGGTCCCTCCTCGCACCAGCCCTCTGCCACCCGCCCCACGCACCTGGATCTTCTTGTGTAGCAGCTGCAGGGCCAGGTCCTTCAGAGAGACCCGGGTGCGAGTGTGGAGGCCGGGCTGCTGCAGGAGGCTGGGCACGTAAGTGGTGTCGCGGGTCTGGCTCCGAGGGTGCACGTACTTGAGGGCCTGGAAGTCATTGTGGAGCGCGTGCCCCACCACCACCTTGCCCTTCAGGAGCTTGAGGATCTGTGAGCGGACAGAGGACAGGGGAAGGCCCCACTGTCTAGGAGGCCCAGGCCACATGCTGCTGCCCTGACCACAGGGGTGTGGATCCCTGCAAAGGGGGGGCGGCGTGGGGAGGGGATACCCGAGCCCCACGCTCAGCCACACTGCCTTGAGTCCAAAGCCCAGCGGTTGGACCTGCTACACCCCGCGACCCAAGTCAGCCCTCTTAGCCAGCAGAAGAGCGCTCTCCATGGGGTGGCTGCGGGCACGCAAGAAATCACGCACGGAGTGGGTCTCCTAGCGGAGTCAACACAAGCGACTGTGTCCTGCTGGCGCCCGCCCTCCTCTCTCAGCCCGGGAGACCTCCCCACCCAACTCTCTCGTGGCCTGGCTCGGCTCCCACACCAGGAGGCCTCCCCAGCACTGCCCCAGTGACAAGAGGACCCTGTAGCCCTCTCCCGCAGTGGAGCAGACTGCAGCGCTGGCACAGTCTCCCCGCCAGCCCTCCGAGTCAGCTCAGCGTAAATGCCAGCGACCATGTCTGCTTGGACTAGTGACGCCGCTCAGTGAAAGCTTAGCACACAGGAGGTGATCAACAGAGACCCGCTGGCTAGCGTCTGTGGAACTGCGACGGGCCCTGGGGATTAGCCGAAAGCAGCAGCAGACACAGGCCCTCTCCCCAGGATTCTATCCCTCTGCCTCTCAGCCGTGCAGGACTCCACTTCCCAGCCTGGAAACCTTCGCTCTCTGGCACAGTGCTCAGCAGTTGCACTGTGTGTGTCTCTCTTCCCTGCCTGCAGCCTCCTCGGGCCCCAGGGAGGCCACATCCAGAGCCCCAGGCCTGCAACAGCCTCCAGCCCTCAGCAACGAGCCTGGCTCTCCCGATCACCTGCCGTGGGCTCCCGTGGAGTGCTTCTGCCGGCCGTGTCCGGCTTATCACTAAACCCAGCTTGCAGAGCAGAGGAAGAAGGTGCCATTTAGACTTCCGAGGTGGGGACACGCCACCACACTCCAGTCACACCCCCCCTAACAAGCACATGGTGGGAAGGAATCAAGCACACTCTGTATGGGCTGGGCTGGAGCTGGCAAGACTCAGTTCCGTTCCCAGAGCCCCACCAACCAGGCCAAGGGAGGCACCGAGGAGCTGAAGGGTTGGCCGCAGGCCTCCCGCCCTGCTGCAGCTATTCCCAAGCGACATGCTTGTGCATCATCTCCAAACTCTGGGAAAAACACGCTTAGGCCATGTCTCATGTGAAAAAGGAGGACACAAGAGCACGTGTACCAGTATTTCCCAAATTCACCGAATCCCAAGAATAACCCAGAAACATTAAGCAGCTCTACGGTAATGCTTATTTGGAAAATACGTGTTCCAACACAACTGATCTATGAGGACACCATTTGCGAATAATGCAAAATTTCACCTTTCCCTATGCATGATTCTGCCTCTGAGAAACATTTTAGTGAGTGAAGAAAACTGCACCCAGGGCTGCCCTTCCCTGGCCATCACGTACCCATAGAAGCCCCCGCCTCTGCACTCACCTCTTTCTGGGCCACCTGGAAGGGGATGGCCTTGCGCATGTGCTGCCGAGTGATGCCACTCCAGCGCGTACGGTAGTCCACGATGGGCATCTCCGGCCGGACGTACTTGTCATAGAGGACATCACCGTGGTAACTCACCACAGAGCAGCGGGCCAGCTCGCTCACCCGCCCTCGGGGTCCCGTGCCCACCATCTCGCAGTCGATAGCCACGCACTTGCTGGGCCAGGGCCCCGCGGATTCCCTGGGGGTGGGCTTCCTGCTCCATGAAGCACCTCCTGATTCATTCCTTGGACGCTGCGTCCCGCCGCTGGTGCCTTCAGGGCCCGGCAGTGCCCCCGACGGCGTTGGCAGTGGGGAGGACCGCGGCTCTGGGGACATGTTCAGCAGCCCCTGCTCCTGCAGCAGCGCCTTCCGGGCCATGAATCGCTGGTGCTGTCGGCTCTTCCTCTTATGCTTCCTCCGAAGCGCATCCTTGGCCTGCAGGCTAGCCAGGGAAGGGCACAGGCACTGCACAGAATCAGGGCCTTCCCGGGGTACCATCCCAGTGGGCTCAGAGCTCGGGGGCAAGTGCGGTCTGGGGAGTGATCTGCCAGCAGGGCGGCGCTCTGCAGAGGGAACACACAAGGCAGAGAGGCAGGGTGAGAGGGGGTGTTGGGGAGAGGTGCGCCCGGCTGGCCCCACAGCGCTCACTGCCACGCCATTCTAGAGCCCTACTCTTTGTCTTGGGCTTGCACATGGAGTCCAGGACCCTGCTGAATCATCACCGCACTCAGTCAAGCCCCCAGGGGAAAATCTGTTTACATGGAATCACTAAATAGTCCCCAAATCCTGAACAAGTATGATTATCCTCATCTCCCAGGTGAGCACAGAGGTTAAGTAACCTGCTCAGGTAGGAAGACACAAGAGCTGACATGAACCCAGAATCCACCGTCTCAGCCTCCAGGCCACAGCTCACCTCCAGGTGCAGGAAAATCAACATATTTTAGAGAGGCACAGATACGGGAAAATAAAGGTTACAGAACCAGAGTGTGTGTGTGTGTATACATATACACACATACAAATATATACAGACACACATACAAAATTCCATTTTTAAGTTTTTAAAATTTAAGTAATTTCGAGACCCAGCGTGGGGCTCAAACTCATAATCCAGAGATCAGGAGTCAGACCCTCCGGCGGGGCAACACAATCCCAGTTTTTTAAAAAAGAATCCTTTGTGAAAGGACAGACCCTCAGAAACTGGAGAAAAAAATTCAAAAGGGGCTCACAATAGTTGTGTGTTTTGGGTATGCGTTGACCAAAATAAGGTAATTGACTAAGGGACTTTCTACTTCACTCATCACAACCGCATCTAGAGTTTTCAGTAGCCGGGCATGTGGCTAAGTCACCACAGACTGCAGGCAGAGGGACACCGGGAAACCTGCTCAGCTGCCAGAAAGGAGAAACAGAGAAGGGACTGTGTGCAGCTCCCTCCATCACTGAACACTGGAAATGTCCAGAATCTGGGTGGGTTTGCGAATCCCACGCAACAAAGCCAGCGGCTTCCCAAGAGCGAGGCGAGGGGCTTGGAAAGCGTCACTCACTTGCTGAGTCAGCTGGTGCGTATGCAGCAGCCCAGGAAACCAGGACTTCCCAGTGGGCAGAGTGGGCTTTCCCTGGGCTCTTTGGAAGTTACCTGACCTGCTACACTTCTCCTTCCTCGCATGAGAAATGGCCCTCCCACCGCCTTTCCTGCGGAAGACGAGACCATACGACACACGCGCGCTCTGCAAACATTACATACAGCAGGGGCTCAATAACTACTCGCCCCCTCTTCCCCAGAGAGGCTAAGACTCTCCTCAGGTCAGTAACCAGCTCTTCCCAGGCAAAAGGTGCCTGGGCCCAGGACTCGCTGCCCCTCCCAAACCACAGGCCTGCCCCTTCACACACCTCTGCTCCGGACTACACCCTCCGGCAAGCCCTGCTGGGACAAGCCTTTATCCCACCAGGTGCTGAGCACAGAGTGACAAGGGCGGATCCTGGACTCCAAGCAGCTTAGCTTCCACGCAGAGACAGAAACAAAGCACAGGGAGTGTGCAGGGCTGGGTCAGAAGTAAAAGGGGAGCAGGACAGGCTGGAGGAGATTAAATCAGCGTGAAGAAGCAGTGACCCTCCAGCTGACAGGGAGGGGAACTGGTGGCCACATGAGGGGCAAAGGCTGGAAAGAGAAGGAACCCAGGGCTGAGGGAGAGGGGCCCGCCGGAAGCTTGATGCCGCTGCGGTGCAAAGCACGAGGTGGGTCCCGGCCAGAGGAACTGTCCCTCCCCCCTTTTTACCACTTAACCTTCTGTCCCCACTCTGGGAAGGCCACCACACACCTTGGTGGTCCTCCCCTAAGCCCTTGAGTGGGGATCCCCAGACTGATCTCTGCTGATCACATGAGGGAGTCCCAGAGCACCGACGGGAGTCACTGACTTCCTGACCCCAGACAGTGACAATCTAGATGGGGAGCAAAGAAAATTCACCCCTCCAGGCCAGACGGCACAACCACAGAGGAACTCACTGCGCTTGACGACAGTTACAGAGCACCAACCTCTCAGCGCTCTGAAGGTGGGGACCCAGACATGTGTGTCTTGTGTCTTTGTCCCACCCCCAACAGCCTGCCCGGACCGGCATCAAGCAGGTCCTCTTCAGAGGCGTGTGAAGGGAGCTGAAGCCGGGGCTGCTACCGGTCGGACTGTGGGGAGGGCAGAGCTGGAGGGGACGGGGAATTGAGGGAACTCTGCACGCGGAAAGGAGGCCATCAGACTCTCATGAGAGGGTGCTCCAGATGGGAGCAGTGACCTCAGGACAGACTCAGCGGTCCGAGTACTGGACAGACAGAAATGCCAGGTTAGTGAAAGGTGGCGGTGGAGGGACCTGCTGAAGGGTGTCGGGAAGACCTGCCAGGAGCGCAAGAAGGGAAGGGCCATCAGAGAACTTGCAGACACCAAGCCCACGAGGCAAAGCGTCCGCACTGTGAAAGGGCAGGAGGCTGGTGGAAGAAGCCGCTGGAGAAGGAGGTCGTTCGTGGGTGAGGAGACAGGGTGGAGGGAACGGTGAGAGACTACTGCTTCTGGAAGGCGGCGAGAGTCTGGGCATAATCCAGGGACTGATGGGGAACAGGATCCCTACTGCCTCACAGGAAGAGCGCTGGAGAGGACTCTGACGAGGCGAGGGGAGGAGCTACTGGGTGATGCCAGGCTTGGTGACCCATCCTGACTCATCCACTCCCCAAGAGGCCTTCTCCCTTTTAATAGTGCGCGTAACTATAATCAACATCCTCCTGGGGCAGGGCACATATTAGAGCTGACGCGCACAGAACCTCCGTTTGCCCCAGCCCAGCAATGGGGAGAACAGGGCCCCTTCCCTTCTCTGCGAGGGCTCCGGGCCCGGCAGGTCAGGAGCTGAGCCCAGCGCAGGGCCGGTGGCCTCCCTGACCCCGCTGGCAAGATTTCAAAGCCAGAAGTGAAGCTCCCTGAGAAAAAGTGGCCTCGGGTTTCGAGACAATGAAAGCAAGTCCTCTTCTACAGGCCCTGACCCTGCCCACACGTCAGAACCGGCCATTAATCATCGAGGACACGTCTGGCCCGTCCTGGGCCCCAGGAGGGAGCTCAGCCAGGTCGGAGAGAAGTTTGGCTCAAGTAACACAACAGCTTCGATAAGGACACGCTCAAATCTCCCTCCAGCCCCGAACCAGCTCCCTAGGGATCAGCAGCCACTGGGCCTCCCTGTGGGGGCTGGTGGCCTAAGGCAAGGACTCCAGCAGCAGAGTCCCCAGAGGACCCCCGAAGTCACAGTCGCCGGCGGTGGCAGGGTTACCCGCGGGATCCGGGAGGCAGCAGGCGGTTGAAGGCCCCCTTCTTGGGGCCCGGGCCCTAAACGCTAGATGGCCTGGACCAAGTCACCATCCCCTGACCACAAAACGAGGGTTAATTAAAACCAAGGGTGAGGCGAGGTTTGGGGGTCCCCCCAAAGCAGTTAGAACGTCTGTTTAAAACGCCCCGATCCTCGGGCCTACCCGCCCCCCGCCGCCGTCCTAACTGCCATTTTGGGGAACGGGAGCTGAGAAGCTGCATTTTGCAGAGCGCACGACCCCACCCCCCCGAGCCGTGGTACCAACTGGCGCCCGAATTTAAGAAAGCCGGGCTCGCTGCGATCCCCCCACCCCGCGAGGTACTGGAAGTTCCGGGCAAGGCAAGGAGAGCCCAGCAGCCCCGCGCGATCTCCCCCCGCCGCCCGCGCTCCCCAAGGAGCGCCGCGGGGGAGACCGGGCCTCAGCCCGGCAGGGACTCGGGCGGTGGTCACTCGCTGGCCGCAGCGGCCGGGCCGAGTCCGCCAGGCCGAGCCCCAGCGCCCAGCGCCCAGCGCCGTCCCCGCAGGCCTCAGAACCCCGAGCAGGGCGGGGACGCGGCACAGGCGGCACCCGGGGCCGGGCCTGCACACCCGCGGGCCCCGAGAGCCGCTCGGCCTGGTCCCCGGGGCCCCCTCACCCGGGCCGGAGGCGGACACCGCGCGCGGACCCCGGGGCCGGGGAGACGCCGCGCCAGCCCTCCCGAGCCCGCCGACCCCAGCAGGGTCCCCCAGATCACCTGAGGCGCCGCGCGAGTCCTCCCGCCCGCACGTGGTGTCCAAGCAGCCCGCAGCTCCCACATGCCCGGGCAAGCCCCGCTCCGGCTGCCTGCCCATTGGCTCGCCGATCCGCAGCGCCCGCCTAACGCTTCTTCTGATTGGCTGGGAGTCTGGCTCGCGGCGGATAGGTGCAGGACTGCAGAAAGGGCGGGGACTCCTAAAGGGGTGTGGTTTGTGCCGGGAGCAGAGCCAACCCGGGAGAAATTTTAAGCCAACCCCAAGGGAGCGTGTCTCCTGTGTCCCGTTCCCCTGTGTGTCCCTCCAACCCCAATCCACCCCTCTCCCTGGGTCGGGATGTGGCCTCCTACGAGTTGTGTGCAGCTAAACGCGGAAGGGCTTACAGAAGACACACCCACATTTGCAGAATGGGGATTAATAAATAGTGCCTACCTCCTCTCTGTTGTGGGGATTCAGAGAAATAATGTGCATGAGGGGTACTAAAGAAAGATTTTTAAAGTCAGGTTTGCTCCTTCAGCGCTAGTCTCTCATTTATCCCTTTGCAATAACTTTCTTCCTAAGTATGAAGTTCCTACTGTGGGCTCAGCAGAGTAAACACAGTCCTTCAGTCTTCAGTTGCTCAAGGTCTGGCTGGGCAACAGATAAATCACTGAGACATGCATCATAACAATAATAAACAGTTCACATTTATTATGTGAGCATCCCTGTGTGCAAAGGTGACATATGTATGTAATCTGCACAAGAACCCTGTGAAATACGTACTATTATTATTTCTGTCTTACAGTTAAGGAAATTGACACTAAAAGAAATTAAGAAGAAACAAGCTAAGATCCAAAGACCCTTACCAAAGCGGTCTGAGTCCTCCTAGCTCCCTCTTGCAAGTAGAGGGCATAGGAAAGGTACCCAGAAGGCCAGGGGTACCTGCATCCAGGAATCTGCTACTTCTGACTGGAATTTAGACTTGAGGGAAGCAGGACAAAAGACAGGCCACTAGAGAGATGAAGTCCTTTTACTCAGACTTCTGATGGCTTTGGGGAGCTAGGAGGAGTTTAATCCCAGCTGGTTCATTTGCATTTGGGGAAGCTCCCTTTTGGCTGCCCAGCAGGGAAGAATGGGTTAGGTCTGGAGGAAGAGGGATTGGGGGTGATGGCGGACATTCAGGCAAGATAAGATCCTGGGGGTCAGCATGGTGGAGAGGATGGTACAGATTCCAGAGCTCCTTAGGAGACAAGAGCGATAGGACAGAGAGTGGTAGGGAAGAGGACATAAGGTCTTCAGACATGGACATTTTGTGAGAGATATAACTCTGGGGGCAAGGAGTATTTTCAGGGACTCAGTATCCAGATCCTCTACTCCCATGAGGCTGGACCTGAGCACAAGCGTGGAGTACTTGAGGTTCAGCCTTCTTCTCCCCTTTTATAACGAGCTCCGCTTTTATAACAAGTTTCCAGCTTTACAAAGGAAAGTCTCATGCACACACTCGTGCTGAATCTTGCCCCTGCTGCTTTACCTAGAGAAATAATAGCATCCATGGGATGCCTGGGTAGCTCAGTGGGTTAAGCTTCTGCCTTCAGCTCTGGTCATGATCTCAGGGTCCTAGGGTCAAGCCCCGAATTGGGCTCTCTGCTCAGCAGGGAGCCTGCTTCCCCCTTCTCCGCCTACTTGTGATCTCTCTGTCAAATAAATAAAATTTTTTTAAAAACCTAAAAAAAAAAAAAAAAGAAGAAGAAATTATAGTGCCAGGGAGGAAAAACAAGAAGGCAGCTCTAAAGCTTTTATTTATTTGACAGAGAGAGATCACAAATAGGTAGAGAGGCCAGCAGAGGGAGAGAGGGAAGCAGGCCTCACGCTGAGCATAAAGGCTGAGCTCCATCCCAGGACCCTGGGATCATGACCTGAGCAAAGGCAGAGGCTTAACCCACTGAGCCACCCAGGTGTCCCAAGAAGGCAGTTCTAAATATTTTATTACTGATGAGTGGGCAAAAAACCCACTCCTAAGTCAGATGGTTTCTGATTTACTTTCCCTGTGATCCAAGGAGGATTTAATCATGTTGTCAGCTAATAGGTCATTTAAAATATATATTTTTTGAGAATGAGTAATTATCAGGAATTAAAAGAACTGAGAAACACTGACAGAATAAACAACCTCCTTCCACTTCTATCTGCTTTTCATGTGGACAATGTTTATCAGGGCTTACAAAAGGCCCAAACTCTGTCTCGTTCCTGGAAAAATTAAAATTCATCCCTGTACCTACAAACTCATTGGAAAAATAACTGGCTCCACCTACCTTCTTAAGAGACATATTTTCAATGGTGCTGCTTCTTTTTTTTTTTTTTTTAAGATTTTATTTATGTATTTGACAGACAGAGATCACAAGTAGGGAGAGGCAGGCAGAGAGAGAGGGGAAGGGAAGCAGGCTCCCGGCCGAGCAGAGAGCCCGATGTGGGGCTCGATCCCAAGACCCTGGGATCATGACCTAGGGTGAAGGCAGAGGCTTAACCCACTGAGCCACGCAGGCGCCCCTTCAACAGTGCTTCTAATGAAAACTGACTTTTTATGTTTAAAGAGGCTCTCTCCTGTAATGAAATACTACCTATTTGTTATTTGATCACTTGTACTGAAAACGCAACAATATCTCATTTAGGAGAGAAAAATGAACACCTAGAACTTGATGGGTCACAGAACACTTTTTTAGAGTTAAGGAGATCAAAATTTATGTACACAATTTTGTGACAGAAAGGTATGATTGGCGGCTCCAGAAAATACTGCCAAGCATGAAAACTTTTTAGGTTGGGATTAGCTCCATAGCAGCTGAATGGAAATAGAAGTTTAAGAAGGAAAAAGAATGTTGCATATAATGTAAAGGAAAAATGGATCTGGATTTAGTAAGGAGAGATGTTATTTGAAATGATTTTGGGGGGCAGGGTGGGGGCAGGGGAGAACTATAGTCCTGGGGGAGGGTTCTGACCAGAAGGTGCCCCCCACACCTGACACTGAGGCGAAAATGGCTTTTTTTTAAAAAATATTATTTATTTATTTATTTGACAGACAGAGACCACCAGTAGGCAAAGAGGCAGGCAGAGAGAGAAGGAGGAAACAGGCTCCCCGAGGAGGAGAGAGCTCGATGTGGGGCTCGATCCCAGTACCCTGGGATTATGACCTGAGCCAAAGGCAGAGGCTTTAACCCACTGAGCCACCCAGGTGCCCCAAAAATGGCTTTCTTTTATGGGGCGGAGTAGACAAGGCTAGAAAGAATGGGGATGGGGAGGAGGGATGGACAGGAGTGGCCTAATCCAAGATCCAGATGGTAGGTCTTAGAACAGTTGGGAAATTGTTTTCCTCTGAGGCCTGTTCTCTGGAGGGGTCATTAAGGAGGAATTGCAAACTGGCTCTGACTGAGGATGGCCATAGTTGAAGACCCTAGAGAAGGAAGAGAAGCTTAGCCAAAGTTTGGTTAACAAGCATTTTGTTCTGATTGACCAGTGTGCCAGGCAATTCGGCTAATCACTGAGGAGTCGAGGAATGGACATTTGGAGTGTCTGCCTTGCCTCATTCAAGGTAAACTAAGGGAGAAGCCATGAGTCTTACCTCAGTCAAATGAGACAGGATGTTTCTTTGAAGTAAGTCCTTTCCAGAACACAAGAGAATTCGAGAATTTCTTAACCATTGCTTTTTTCCAGGGGCACAGGACTCAGGTAAAACTCAATATTGTCAGTAAGAGTTTTTCATAATCAAATTGCTATGATATTTAGACTTCACTGCATTCATTTAAGCACACTTTTAAAAAACAAGATATCAATATTTACAATACATCCTTTGTAACTACACACAATGATGGTTAAAAATATTATCAAGTAGGGGGGCACCTGGGTGGCTCAGTCAGTTGAGAATCAACTCTCAGTTTTGACTCAGGTCATGATCTCAGGGTTGTGAGATGAGCCATGCTAGGCCTGGAGCCTGCTTAAGATTCTCTCTTCCTGGGGCACATGGGTGGCTCAGGGAGTTAAACCTCGGCCTTCAGCTCAAGATCCTAGCCCCTCATTGGGCTCTCTGCTCGGCAGAGAGCCTGCTTCCTCCCCTCTCTCTGCCTCCCTCTCTTCCTACCTGTGATCTCTCTTTCTCTGTGTCAAAAAAATAAATAAATAAAACCGTTTTTAAAAAAAGATTCTCTCTTTCCGTCTCCCTTGCTCCCACTTGAGCACTCTCTCTCTCAAAAATAAATAAATGTTAAAATATATATATTATCAAGCAGGGGAAGCTGACTGACTCAGTCAGTGGAACATGCAACTCTTGATCTTGGGGTTGTGAGTTCAAGCCCCATGCTGGGTGTAGAGATCACTTAAAAAAAATAAAATTTATATATATATATATATATAAATAAAATTTATATATATATAATTTACACATATACTTATATATAAATTATATATATATGCAAACACATATATAGTATATATAAGTAAATATATAAAATTAATAATTATAAAGGTATATTCCTATAAAATATAATATAAAATTATAAGTTGTAAAATATAAAATATTATAAACAATGTAATAATATGTGAATATATATTTATATTTTATATTTATTAATCAAGCAAATTATATATAAAATCGAGCAAAGAAGTTGATAGTCCCCAGATAGACAACACAGATGGCCTAATGCTGGCATCTTGACTGTGAATGGCAATATCCCCAGACCCACCTTACGGACCTCACCCTCCCATTCTTGGAGTGAAAATATCAGAAAAATAAAAAGCCCCAGAGGCTGCAGCTTCTATATAGCAGAATTCCTTTGAGCTGGGCTTGGTGGGAGTAAGCCCACTAACCCCAGTCCTGTCACTATGGACCGCACCCCTTCCCCCACTTCCACCTCCACCTTCCCAATCCTGCAGCATTTGACACATAGGACTTAATGGGCGTTGCATTTATAAATCATCATTGCCGCGGTCAAAGCATCATTCTGCCTGCCTGTGTACCTGTTCTGAGGACTATTTAGGATGCTGTAGGATTGACGTGCTGCTGGGCCAGGTGCAGACTTGAAAGGGGGTGTCAGTCTGGTCATTTTTCAGACCAGTCGTTCTCTAAGTGTGGTCCAGGGGACTGGTTAGACCTACTGAAGCAGAAATCCAGAGGGTTGGGGCCCAGCAACCCGTTTTAATGAGCTGACCGACCGCTTTTGTGTTCATGTTCAAGTTTCAGAGTCCTTGTTCGGAGCATATGAACCTGACGAAACTCTGGGAACCAAATGAAAATAATTTGCTCATTTTACTCAAGCAGATTCCCTCTGGATAGTACTCTTGATCCAACAGTGACTTTGGACTTGCCCAAATACAGCCTGTCACCAAGACATTCAGGGTACCTTCATACCTTCCCTCAACTTCTGAGAACTTCTGGGATTCTTAAACACAGGTTAAGACTCATGTGATCGATTTTCTTTCTTTCTTTCTTTTTTTTTTAATGAAAAAGTCGTGGGGGGGAATGTTTCAGGGGAATTGTATCCTCCGCGGTTGCTGGTTCCATTCTAGGCTAGGAAATTTCTTCACGTATAAAATTAACCCTTGGGGTGCCAGGGTAGCTCAGTGGGTTAAGCATCTGCCTTCAGCTCAGGTCATGATCCCAGGGTTCTGGGATTGGGCTCTCTGCTCAGCAGGGAGACTGCTTCTCCCTCTCCTTCTCCTTGTGCCTGCTGGAGCTCTCTCTCTCTCTGTCTTTCAAATAAATAAATAAAATCTTAAAGAAAAGTTAACCCTTACATTTGTGGTCTTCAGTCTCGGCTGAACATTGGAATCTCCTGCAGAGCTTTAAGAAATACCAATGCTTGGTCACACCCCCAAAGTTCTAATTTAACTGTTCTAGAGAGAGAACTGAACATGCAAATTTTTTGTTTTAAATTTGATGGGGGTGGTGCCTGGGTGGCTCAGTTGGTTAAGCGACTGCCTTTCGCTCAGGTTATGATCCTGGAGACCCAGGAGCGAATCCCCCATCCGGCTCCCTGCTCAGCAGGGAGTCTGCTTTTCCCTCTGACCCTCCCCCTTCTCATGCTCTCTATCTCTCATTCTCACTCTCTCTCTCTCTCTCAAATAAATAAATAAAATCTTTTAAAAAATGGTTCACTGGTTTAAATAAATAAATAAATAAAGTTGAGAGATCACAAGTAGGCAGAGAAGCAGACAGTGCGGGAAGCAGGCTCTCCGCCAAGCAGAGATCCCGGGGAGTGGGATCATGACCCAAGCCGAAGGCAGAAAGGCTTTAACCCACTGAGCCACCCAGGCGCCCCTGCAGATTTTTGTAAGGCTCACCCTTAGGGATTCCAGTGTGTGGACAAGACAGAGAATCTCCGCTAAAGCGCAGCTACCTATAGAGCCCGGAAGAGGGCGCTGCGTCCCTGCTCATCCGGGGAACCAGATGTGCTCGCTGGAAACGGGGCTGGCTGCTGGTCCCCGAAATAGGGGATCCGTGCAGTTAAGGAAAGGGGACCCAGATGTCCTTACCCTTGGATCACCAACCCTTTTATGTTCTGAGACACCTTGGAAGTTACATGAAGAAGTAGTGAGCTGTCTGTTTTGCTGAACGACCTAGAGGTAAGTCACACACCTTCTCTGATCCTTGATTTCTACTTAACAAAACAAAACAGGGTGGTGGTGGGGAGGGAGGGGGGAATCTATGACCTATATTCATTTTTTCAATATATATGGAGCCTCCTGAAATGGACAAGATACTGATCTGGGGAAGGGAAAGATAAACATCTGAATGGGATAAAACTACCGCACTGGGGAGACCATATGAGGGAGATGGTAGTTCTCACGTGTTCCTACTTCAGGAAAGGGGACCTGTGGCTGCCCAGGTCGGGGAAGAGAAAAACCATGAAAGAGGAGACAAAGAGTCTACTACTGAGTATTTACCTATGCCGTTCTGTAGGACGACTCTTCTCTCGCTAAATTATCATTAACAACCTAAGCATGGTAGTTGTGATCAAGTCCATTTCATAAGTGAGGCTCTGAGGCTCCGAGATGTGAAGTGACTGGCTCGAAGTCACACAGCCAGTGAATGGTGGAGCCAGGATTAGAACTGGGGTGTCTGACTTCAGGGAGTGCCTCCTAGCTCCCCCTGTCTACATTCTGCTACATACCAGCAAGGGCTCCCCTACCCATCTCTCAACCCAGCAGCGCACCCCACTTTGCTCCCCAGATGTTAGTTTTCCTGAGGCGGGGCCTCTCCCCCTTCTGTCTTCACACCAGGCCTGGAGGCTGAGGCCTGTTCGAGAGAGATCTGACTTCCTTCCCCTGCCTTCCCCAGCCCGGCCCCCAAGGAAGGGCAGACCCCCACTGAGTGACGCCAATTTGCAGCCTTCTCAAGTGTGAATCAGATTTCTAATAGGACCGGTTGCCCACTGGCTTCAGGCAGCGTCAGGAATAAAGAGAAATTTAAGAGGCAGGAAATGGGGGAGAAGTGAGCGGGTTTGGAGGAGCTGATGCCAGAGCGGCTGAAGCAGTGACAGCAGCAGCTTCTGGTGGGAGGGAGGGGCTGATTCCTTTAGAGAGGTTAAGTTCTTTGCCAAAGTCACACAGCTGGCAAGCGGTGGAAGCAGGGTGAGCTCAACTAATGGTTGCATTTTTAGCGCTCCCCAAAGGAGTCCAAATCCCAACTCAACTGAAGGTGGCAAGGTGCTTTAGTGTTAGGATTTTTCCAGCCTTTTTGCCTCCCGAGGCTGCTGACCAAACCTTCCCTTCCTTGGCCGGAGCGTCCCAGGGCGCCTTGTGCCTGCCGGGTGGGTGAGGAAGTTTAGGAATATACTTGGAAAGGTCCCGAGAGGGCATTTGGGATTGTCGTTTGAAGAATGTGTCCCCGCTTAAGGTCTCATCACCAGGGACTCGGCGACCGCCTTAGAGCAAGCTGCCCCACACGCAGAGCCAGGCAGCGGGACTGGGAAGTGGTTTGTGTGATGACTGCTTGCGGTCACCGCAGGGCGGGCGCGGCGGGCGGGGCGGCAAACTGCCCGGCAGAACTGCTCCACGCAGAACTGCCCTACCCCGGTTTTCCCCTTGGTAATGCCTCTGGCAGCGCTGAGGCAGATTCTGGGGCTAAGACGTTGCACCCAGAGGAGTCCGCTCTCCGCCCAGGGGTAGGCAGCCGAAAGGGTTCAGGTGCGCCGGGGGGGGGGGGGGGGGGGGGGGGGGGGGGGGGGGGGGGGGGGCGGGAGGGGGGCGGGGCGGCGTGTTCTCTGCTGGGGGCACGAAGTAGGGTCTGCGCGTCCGCCCGGAGTTCTCTCCAGCCAACACAACCCTACCGTGGTTGGGTGAGTTCGTGAGTGATGAGAAGGATCGTCTCTTGGGGTCCTCAGTGGTCCTCCTCCCAGCGCTCCGGAGGACAGCCACCCATCCCCGCACCCGACCCCCCACGCATCTCAGCTCACGCTCTAATCTGCCCTTGTTTCTGGAAGCGTCTGCTTGAGGTGTGCAGGGTGGCTCCCGGAGGTGTTTTCCAGGACGCAGAGAAAGCACAAGAACAACATTTGGAAGGAGAGCCAGAAAGGGGTGCGCGGCCCTGCCCACACCCCGCTGCGGTGGCCGGCACCATGCGGCAGACTGGGACTTGTTGTTGGACTCAGTGAGACAACAACAAAATCACTAGTCTTCCAGATGGGGCAAGCTGGTCCACGCCCGCACCCCGACCTCTCCCGCAGGTGACTCCCGGCGCTTGCGCAGTCAGCCCGCGCGCTCCTGGGGGGCCAGCGCTGCTCCCCTCCACCCTTCCACTGCCCACCGCCCAGTCTGTCCCCTCCCAGCCCTCCTCCCCGACGTCCGAAGCCTCCGCAGCCTCTGCTCAGAAAGGGGAGGGAGAGGGATGACTTCTTGTCTTGTTCTTGCCTCCGGAGTGTTTCCTTTTCTGTAATGAACATACTTTATTAATGAGATCTTATTTTTAAAGGGAGGCAGGCAGGTAGTTCATTTCTCTACCTTTCTTCATTAATCATAAAGCAGGGCATTATCATGGGGATGAAGAAAAAGGAAGGATTCCTGGTCATGGTGACCCTTCTATACCAGGTCCCCCCTCTCCCCAATCCCTGCAACTCCACGGTCATGGTCCCTGGTGGAAATTCCCTCAGTGCTGACTGAGCCATAGCCCAGAATGAAGAGGAGGGATGAGGGTGTTGGGGCAAGCCCAATGGGAAGGAAAGGAAAAAGGGAACCGGTTGTGAGCAGGGGGAGGGTGGCTTCCCAGCCCCAGGGTCCCTCTTACCCAAGGCCCAGTGCCAGCACTCCCCGGGGAATTGCCCCAGCCCAGGTAACCATGGAGGAGAAGCAAGTCGTGTCAGTCCTGCTAACCCCCCACCCCCGCCTCCACCCCTACCCCCTCCCTTTAGTCCACCATCTAATTGCCCTAGCAGGACATATCTGCTTCTTAATTGGCAAAAGGCACAATATCCTGGTGGCTCAGAGAGCACGGCGTAATTTTATTTCTCCAGTAGTTGAAGGATAATTACCCTCCCCTATTGGTGCTGCTTTTAATTCTTTCTCTTTTTGATTGCGAACTCTCCCCTTGTAGCCCAGCTCTCCAACCTTGGTTTGTTATCTCCATCCAGAGTAGGGCAGGGCTTGCTGGGAGGCACAGAAGGGGGACATGAAGAAGACTGGCAGTGCCCAGCTCTGAAGCCCAATGCCTTCCAGCTGTTTGGCCCACCCCATGAGAGCACAGGCTCTTTTGCTCATTATTGTAGTCCAGTGCCTACCACAGAGCCTGGCTCATGAAACTGCTTAGCAAAGAGGCAGGATTCAGAGACAGAATTTGATCATGAGGTGTGAATATAATAGATTCATTTTCATTAGCTCTTTCCTGTCAGAACCAATGAAAATGGACATGAGCCCCAGTTTTCTTAAATTCTTTAACTCTGGGCTCTTTCTGGGTTGGGTGAAGAGGGGCACCTGGCTGGCTCGGTCCATGGAACAGGCAATTCTTGATCTCTGGATCATCAACACCCCATGTTGGGCATAGAGCTTACTTAAAAGAATAATAAAATAAAAAATACATTATTTTTTTTAAGATGCAAATAGCAAGGAGGCCATTGCAGTCTCAGAGAAAAGTACCTTGAAAACATGACCTGCCCTTGAGCCCACCACCTCCCTCTCCCACTTCTAGTTTCTTTCCTCTGAATTTAGAGCCATCCCCTTGGCAATGCTTGTTTCCATGGTTTCCTCCATGACAATGATCCCCAAACCCCTCCTCTCTTTTTCCTTCTGACAGTAATGGGTGATAGGGATCCTCAGTGTGGCCACTCCATGTAACCATGGTAACGATGAACTGAGCCTTCATTTATCTTTTGTGAAGCTTTTGGAAGGAAGCGATGGGGGAGGGCCCAGGGCTGGAGCTGCCGTTGTCATAAAGAGGAAGTCAAGGTACTTGTCTTGGTGTTAGCCTATAGGATTCAATTCAAACATTTGTTGGGCCCCCATTTTAAGCATGCCTAAGTTCCAGGGACTCAAAAGTGTACAAGAGATAGCCCCTAATGTTGAAAGGCTTATAGTCCAGTGCTGGAGAGGTCATGGTGCCACAGAAACCCTGGCATAGATGTGGCCATTAAGGGAGGTGGCCCTTGAGAACCCCATCATGATCAGGCACCTGTCCACTCCAAGCATTCCTTCCAGGCAAGAACCAAGAAAAGACTGACCAAGTCTGTGTTCACACTAAACCTTCTTCCAAACTGTTGTCAGAGTTTCTGTCCTGAAAGGGAGGAATTTTAATGCCCCTTTCTTTTACAGAAGTGTAGGATAAGGGCAGAATCCCCAAATAGGACTATTTGGTGCAAGGAGGAAAAAAAAAAAACAAACGCCCAACTCCAGTGCCACCAGGGGTTAGGATAATCTCGTTTTAGGGACCACCATCCTGCCTGCCATAAGTCTTCCTGGGAAGTGATGTTTCTGCCCTTACACTGAACTGGAAAGTCCTCATCTCCACCTATCTAGATGTTTCACTTGTCACTGAAAATGCAAGCCAAAGGAGTAGCTATGAAGAATTAAAGTAGAAAACAGCGCTACCAGGGACACCAATGTTGGACAGAATGAATCCAAAAGCTGAAATACATGTTCATCAGACGTAACACAGCTCTTATGTCTTCTAGCCTCCTCGTCTTAATCTCCCAAAGTTTTCACTGAATCCCTACGGGTAGGAACCTATTCTGAACTTTCAGGAGAAATGGCAAAAGTTCCCTGGGCTTTTCTTTTTTCTTCTTCTTTTTTTTTTTTTTAAGATTTTGATTATTTATTTGACAGAGAAAGACACAGTGAGAGAGGGAACACAAGTAGGGGGAATGGGAGAGGGAGAAAGCAGGCTTCCCACCAAGCAGGTTGCCTGATGCTGGACTCGATCCCAGGCCCCTGGGATCATGACCTGAGCCAAAGGCAGACACTTAACCAGCTGAGCCATCCAGGAGCCAGGTCCCTGGACCTTATATGCTGAAACCAAGAGTCTGCACTGACTTGGGAAGATGATCAAGATATATATTTTTAAGATTTTATTTATTTATTTGACAGGCAGAGATCACAAGTAGGCAGAGAAGCAGGCAGAGAGAGAGGAGGAAGCTGGCTCCCTGATGAGCAGAGATCCTAGGACCCTGGGATCATGACCTGAGCCGAAGGCAGAGGCTTTAACCCACTGAGCCACCCAGACGCCCCCAAGATATGTTTTTAAATGAAAAGAAGAATCCATAGAACAACGAATTTTTTTTGTTGTTGTTGTTCAAGAAAAGTACAAATAGGGGCGCCTAGATGACTCAGTCGCTAAGCGTGCACCTTTGGCTCAGGTCATGATCCTGGGCTCTTGGGATCAAGCTCCGCATCCGGCTCCCTGCTACGCGGGAAGTCTGCTTCTCCCTCTCCGGCTCCCTCTCTCGCTCTATCTCTCTCTGTCAAAAATAAATAAATGAATAAATAAATAATCTTACAAAGAAAAAGAAAAAGAAAACTAAATAACTAGGTAGCAAAATTTGCTCTTGCATGTAAAATGTAATCTGGATTAGTCAACATTCCTGGGTCCTAGAACTCTTGAGTTCCTTCCTTTGCTACTGGATGAAACTAAGGCAGATTGAAACACTCTGGGCATCCTATTCACTCAGCTAGTCAGAAAAGGATAAATGGCATCCTCTGATTGGTTGACAAGGCAATACAAACTAACCAATGAAATAACGTTTCTCCTTTTCTGGCCAATAAGATCTCAGTTCTTTTCTTAAAAGTAGATCTTTTGTCCATAAAGAAAATGAGCAGAAAAGGAATAATAATTAAAAACAAAACAAAACCCTGTTGCTATGGGGTTTTGGGACATTATTGATGTGATCAATGATGGGTGCCTCAGAGAATTCCTAAAGGAGGCACTTCTTTGGGAAGAAAAGTACAAAAAGCAGACCAGCTGTCTGGTCTGTATTAAAAAGAAGTTTCTATAGTAACATATGAAGGAAAAGAATTTTAATGTGAATCTCTCCAAAACTAGCCAGTTAATGGAGGGTAATTTTTACCTTCAACTTAGATTGATGTTATAATGATTAATTTTTTTTTAACATTAGCAATGTGTGAAGGAAAAGACGAGAAAGAAAAAATGAAATATGTGCTTACGGTTGCAGAGCATCACAGATAATGATATGACAGTTATTGCCTGAAACAGAGATTTCCCTGTTTTAAGTCAGAGCTCCGTGTAAAGCAGGATTTCATTTTGGAAAGGGAAAGTTCATGGTCCTTAAGGAAAAGTAGTTCAGGTGACATAGTGCACAGAACACAAGCCTATTGACTTACTAGTGATGTCCCTTGAAATCATTCTGAGACTGTTACAGATGCCTTGGGAAATGATGGGTAAAATGATTCCCCACAGATACTACACAAATGAACGCAGGTGGTAAGGCTGACAGGTGAAAAATGGAGTCAGTGTTCCTCAATCAAGGGAAAGGAAGATTAGAGGATTAGAAGCCTTGAGAGCCACATTTGCTATGAAGGCAGGCTGGAGAGGAAATGAAGAGAGAATCTTGGGGAATCAAAGGCAGGTGATGCCAGGGGCAATTTGCTAAGGAAGGAGCATTTCTACCGACCTGTGCTGTGTGGTCTATGGGGAGAGCAGAGAAGAGGGGGTGATCTAGAATTCAGCCCTCTTCCCATGGCGGGGGTTGTTTAGGGAGGAAGGAGGCACTACCAAATCAAGGAGAAACACTCTGTACCACCTTTGGAGAATTTCCCTGGCTTCCTGCCGTTCATCCACGAAGAACGAATATGTTTTTCTCATTTAACGGTTAAAAAAGAGGGGAGAAGAAGATCAGCCGGTCAGTCTAAGGGACTAGATGAAAAAAGGAAGAAAAAAGCCCTAATTGCAAATCCCAGAGAAAGGGCAGAGTAGGATATGATCACCTCAGTGAAAGGGGAGGGGCAGAGTGGTAAGGGTTGCCCTGGTGGCAGGTGGGTGCCTCGCAATGAACCTTGACTTAAAAGGAAAAATTCACCTTCTAGGATTTCCTTTTAAACCCCTGGGATTTTGCAGGACTGGTTGTGACTCCCATCCAACCCAGGGAAGGCAGGGGCTCCTTAGCAGATAATTTAAAGAATCAAGGTGTTCACAGATAATCAGTGGCCAAAACCCCTCCACTAACGGTAACCAAGGCAACAGAAGGCTGGGGCTGGTTGCCTGGTAACCACACTCTAGCACCAGGGTCCTGTCCCCTCTCCTCCTCCCCCACCTCCGTTAGCCCTTTTGTGAGAACGTCTTCCCCTCCGGGCTTTTTTCCTCTCTGGCAAAAGAGTCATTCTGCTCCTCCTGTAAAGGGCACACTAGGCTCTGTTGGCTAAAATTGAGGACCTTGATGTTCATTTTGGACAGATTTCACCAACACCCAGATATCCTGACCCAGATAAAATGTGCTTCTTACCTCAGCCTCAGTGTCTTCTCGCTCCATCCCTTCCTTCATGCGTTAGGGCGCTGGGAGGTTGCGGGGAGAGAGGAAGAGAAGGAAGAAGTGGGGGTGGGCGGGAGCGAGCGAGAACACGGCTTGGATGTGACGATATTTTACAGCACAGCAGTACCTGGTGCTCCTGGCACATCCACTGTCCAGCTTGCCCCTAAACTCACCTTTTTCAGGTGCGCCTGTTCTCTCCTCGGCACTTTGCGCCAAGGTATTCCAGCGAATAGAAAGATGGAATTCCCTCCTAGAATCCGACACCTACGCTCCTGGGAAAATGGGGAAGAGGTGTTTCCCTCCCCCACCTCCCACCACCTGGGCGAACCCTGCCTCACCTCCTGGCTTCCACCGCTTGGGGGTTGAGGAATTAAGCGCTGGCGGAGTCCGGACGCAGTACGGTCCAGGCGCTGTCCAGCCTTCAGTGCTGAAGCTGGAACCTCGGATTCGCCATGGAGGGGTTCTGGGGACCTCCAGCTGCAGGTTTCTGACCGCCCCCCCAAGGTCAGGATCCGAAGAGCAGGCACCCTTTGCCGGGGGTAGAGGCGAGTCTAGGACGTGTCTACAAAAGAAGTGCTTTCGCGTCAAACGGGGTTCCCTCCAGGACTTAATCTCCCAGCCTCTCCCTTCCCTTCCCCGAATTGTGTAATTATTTGCCACAGTCGCGGCGTGTAGAAAGAGCCCCTTGCACTGGGTTGATTATCCAGTGGCCTCCCGGCACTCCCCCCACGTTTTCTCTTCGGCCGCTGGGTTGCCTGGGTGTCCGCAGGCTGACTCCCGGGACTCCTGGTGCACAGATCTGTTGGCGGGCCAGGCTGGTAAGGAAAGCCTGGAACACCAAGCCCCAACGCTTTTCTACATGCAACAGGTCTGCTGCACCTGGACTCTGAAGGGCGAGCAGAGTGGAGACCAGGTTGCTGTGGCGAGGCTGGGTCCGGAGAGTGCTCACTCCCAAGGCTGGTGCAGCCCGTCGCCCAGCGGGCGCCTCTGACCCAGCGGGACAAACCGCTAGTCCTGTGTCTGCGTCGTCTGGCTGGTGGGTGAGAACAACGCCCCCCCCCCCCCCACTCCAGCGGACCGGAGCACCCGGTAGGAGTCCTCAGCTGCGGGGCTGCGGAGCTGCCTCCTGCTTCCCAGGCGTCCTCACCGCCTTTCTACCCCCCTCGTTAATTTATCAGCGGGCAAGGCACCTTTGGCAGGTGCTGGGCCCTACCGCCCCCCTTCCCCGGCCCTCCGAAGCAGCTCAGTCTCGCGAATCTCAGTTCGAGTTGGCTGTTCCTCCAGTCCCGCGCCCTTGCCCTGCGGGGGAGGATGGCACAGAGGACCCTGGTCGGGGTTTTACCTAGCACGGGTCGCCCGGCCAGAAAGGAGGACAGCTGGCTCCACTTCTTTCTCGAAGAAAAAAGCCCCTTACCACCCCGCCTTGGGCTCGTCGCTTCTCCACCAAGAACTGCAGAGCCGGGGCGGGATGTGGGGTGCGGCGGAAGGGGTTAGGGTTTGAGGAAGGTATTTTGTGAGGCTTCCCGTGAATACTTGCCTCTCTCGGGCAATCTGTCTTGTCCCAAGCGGTGACCGCGCCGTCGGCGGGGGGAGGCGGGGGCAGGCAGGTCCAGAGTCGCGTTGTGCTCCGGGAGCAGACACAGTGGCCACGGCTGCGGTGACCAGGGGAGAACAGCTGCTTTAAAGCCGAGACCAGCCTACAGGTGGCCTGTCAGGGCCACGGACGTCCGTGACGTCATCCAGAGGACAAGTGGAGAAGGGAAGTTGGTGGTGCGGGGGTGGTCACTGCGCTTCACATCAAAAGTCCCCTGTGGCCATGGCAACAGCTCCAGGAGGCCTGCGCCGCAGCAGCTCGCCGCCTTTCCTCTCTGCTGCCGCGTGGTTGGGCTCGGGGACTCCGCTCCGCTGCGCTGCGGCAGAGTGCTGGAGGAGGGGTAGAATGGGGGGTGGGGGTGTAGAATGCTGGAGGTGGGTCGGGCTTTGGTGCCAAAGCCAACTCTACCCGCACTGGATAGAGCTAACTAGTCCCGGGCCCACCTCTCTGTCCTCGCCCTGATTCCTCTGTCCTGGCTAAACTAGGGAGGAGAGGGTCAGCCTGGCCTCAGGGAGACTCCCAGAGGGCCATCACGCAGAAATCTTCATTTCCACAGGGACATCCCTAGCCTTCCCCTTCCCTCCCACCGCCCCACCTTGGCAGGTCTGACCCTTGGTCACCTAACAACACACAGCTTGTCCTTCCTGAACTGAAGAATGTGAAGGCTCACCCTTCTCTCTCACACACTCTTCACAGGCCGTCCCCCAAACCCCGGCCTGACTGAGCGCACCCAGGGTGCGCCCACGCAGAACCACCTGCGGGAATCCTCACTTGTGTAGGCGGATAAGCCGAGGCTCCCCTGCTCCAGAAAGCAGCCAAATGGACGAGAAAAGAGCAAACCCTCCATGAATCTAGGGTGAATCTAGGATTTCCATGCTGGTGGCCAGGGAGCCACATGGGACACAGAAGTGTGAACTGGAAGGCTCACAGATTTTTTTTCTTTTTTTAAGATTGTATTTATTTATTTGACAGACAGAGATCACAAGTAGGCAGAGAGAGAGGGAAGCAGGCTCCCTGCTGAGTAGAGAGGCCTATGTGGGGCTCGATCTCAGGACCCTGAGATCATGACCTGAGCCGGAGGCAGAGGCTTTAACCCACTGAGCCACCGAGGTGTCCCAGATTTTCTTTTTTTAATGACATACTTGCCAACAAGATTGCAAATGTTCACAGAGAAATCTGGGCATTCTATGTCCCTCGAAAGTAGGGCTTGGGTTCTGCATGCAGTGGAGTAGCATTGACCCCTGTAGAAAAGGCTGAGTCACGTTCAGCTGAAGCCTTCCTCTCCTTTGTGTCAGTGTCACCAAGGCCATTCATCATCAACCATTTTCCTTTTTTTTTTTTTTTAAGATTTTATGTATTTATTTATTTGTCAGAGAGAGAGAAAGCACAAGCAGGCAGAGGCAGAGAGAGCAGCAGGCTCCCCGCTGAGCAAGGAGCCCCACACGGGACTCAATCCCAGGATCCTAGGATCATGACCTGAGCTGAAAGCAGAGGCTTAACCAACTAAGCCACCTAGGAGTCCCAACCATTTTCCTTTTATTTATTATTATTTTTAAAAGATTTTATTTATTTATTTGACAGACAGAGATCACAAGTAGGCAGAGAGGCAGGCAGAGAGAGAGGAGAAAGCAGGCTCTCCGCAGAGCAGAAAGCCCGATGCAGGGCTCAATCCCAGGACCTTGGGACCATGACCTGAGCTGAAGGCAGAGGCTTTAACCCACTGAGCCACCCAGGCACCCCAACCAACCATTTTCCTTTTAATAGTAAAGAGGGAAGTGAAATATTTTCGATCCCTTCTCACTTGCTCGCTTCCTTAATATCCCCTATCAGGCCACATAATCATGTGAGTTTCCCTCCCCCCCAACCCTGCCAGTCCAGCAGAAGCTGGTAAGGGCTTCACCAGGCTGAAATTCTTGCTTCGCTACTCACAGGCCAGTGCCCTGCAGGTCCAACCTTTGACAGACACATAGATGTCTGTGCCGTTCACTTTCAGACAACACAGGAGCAGGATATTTCCTGCTAATAAGGCTGGGGATATTTTTTGTTTGTTTCCTCTTTCATTTTCACATTTCAAAATATGCAGGGATTGGAAACATTTAAAAATTCATATTTTTCATTGATCACCATCCAGTCACAAAAAGACAAATACTGGATGATTCTACTCATATGAGGTACCCTAAGTAGTCAAATTCATGGAATCAGAAACTAAAATGGTGGTTGCTAGGGGCTAGGAGAGGGGTGTGAACAATTCCTGTTTAATGGGTACTGAGTTTCAGTTTTGCGAGATGAAAGCGTTCTATGGATGGGTGGCGGATATAGTAGCACAACAATGCAAATATGTTTCGTGTCACTCAACTGTACACTTAAAACCATTAAGATGGTACATTTCATATTATATGCATTTTATAATTAAAAGCTTATTTTTTTTTAAAGATTTCATTCATTTATTTGACACAGAGAGACACAGTGAGAGAGGAAACACAAGCAGGGGGAGTGGGAGAGGGAGAAGCAGGCTTCCCACCGAGTAGGGAGCCCAATGCTGGGCTCCGTCCCAGGATTAGGCAGATGCCTAATGACTGAGCCACCCAGGGGGCCCTATAATTAAAAACTTTTTTGTAAAGGAGGTGGTTATAGTTATAATGTCTAGCAAACCTTGAACTGTTCTGTTTGTAGGCAAAAAAAAAAAAAAAAAAAAAAAAAAAAGGACTCGAGGACAAATACTAAACATTGCTACATTTTTTTTAGAAATTTTATTAAGTAATCTCTGCACTCAACGTGGGGTTTGACCTTACAACCCTGAGATTGAGAGCCCCACGCTCTACTGACTGAGCCTGAGCCAGCTGCCCCCGCTGCACTTTTTTCAACGATTTGTTCAACAGATGTTTATGGGGTACCTGGTGTGTGCCAGACAGTATGCAGGAGCCTCACACACAGAGACATTGGGACAAGCAGTAAAGTCTAAAACTAAATATAGCTAAATTTTGGTAAGTTCTTTAAATGAAGGAGTAAAGGGGCACCTGGGTGGCTTCGTCCTGTAAGCCTCAAACTCTTGATCTCAGCTCAGGACTTGATCTCAGAGTAGTGAGTTCAAGCCCCATGTTGGGTTCCCTGCTGGAGCTTACTTAAATAAATAAATTTTAGGGGCACCTGGGTGGCTTAGTCTTTAAGCATCTATCTTCAGTTCAGGTCATGATCTGGAACTCTGGGTCGGGCTCCCTGCTCAGTGGGGGAGTCTGCTTCTCCCTCTCCCACTCCCCTTGCTTGTGTTCCCTCTCTCACTGTCTCTCACTGTCAAATAAATAAATAAAATCTTTAAAAAAATTTTTTAAAAACAGCTGACATGATAGAAATTATAAGTTTCATTTCCAGACCAGCAGAGGAAAGAGGAGGAATGAGGAAAACTAGATCAATCGAGGGGAAGACTAGAAAGAAAAAAAAAAAAAAAAAAAAAAGAAGGGAAAAAACCAAGCTACACAGAAAACAACAAAGAAGATGGTAGAAATACTCCTTTTTTTTTTTTTTTTAAGATTTTATTTGTTTATTTGCGATAGAGTAAGAGTGAGCATGAGCTGGCAGGGTGGAAGGGCACAGGAAGGGAGAGAAACATTCTCAGTGGAGAAACATTCTCCACTGAGCGGGGAGCCTGGTCCCATGGTTGATCCGCGGACCCCAGGATCATTACCTGAGCTGAAGGCAGACATTTCATGAGCTGAACCACCCAGGCATCCCCACAGAAATACTCTTAATATTACTAATCACAAAAAGCTGGGAGGCCCAGTTGGTTAAGCCCCGGCCTTCAGTTTAGGTCATGATCCCAGGATTCTGGGATCGAGTCCCGCCAGGGGCTCTCAGCTCAGTGGGGAATCTGCTTCTCCCTCTGCCTCTCCCCAGGCTCATTCTCTCTCTCTCTCAAAAGTGAATAGATAAAAAATATTTAAAAATAAAAGAAATTAAGAAACCAAACCAAAACAAATGGTCATGATAGAGTTATTCATAATAACCCTGAAGTGAAAACAATCCACTGTCCGTCAGCCAATAAATGAATGAACCAATGTGATAGCTCCATGTAGTGGAATATTACTGAACCATAAAAATGACCAAAGCATTGATCCACGCTACAGTGCAGGTGCACACTCAAAACATTATGCTAAAGTTTATGGGGTTTCTTTTTGCAGATGACAGAGATATTCTGGAATTAGTGTTTGCACAACCTTGAGAATATAGTAGAAACCACTGAAGTATATACCTTAAAAGGGTAAGGGGCTGCCTGGGTGGCTCAGTGGGTTAAGCCTCAGGAGGTCATGATCTCAGGGTCCTGGGATGGAGTCCCGCATCTTGCTCTCTGTTGGGCAGGGAGCCTGCTTCCTCCTCCCTCTCTCTCTGCTTGCCTCTCTGCCTACTTGTGATCTCTCTCTGTCAAATAAATAAAATCTTTAAAAAAAAAAAAGAAAGGGTAAGAATTTTATGGTATGTGAGTAATTCCTCGATTCAAAAATATCAGTCACATTCCAAAGCAATGCCTAATTTTAAAAAAGATAACAAGTGAACTTACTCAGAATAACAGGAAAACCCTTTAGGTACCAAGGAATAAATCTAGTAATGATGGCACTCACTGAGGACATTCTAAAATTTTATTGGAGGTTATAAATGAAGACCTGAGTAAATGGAGAGACATGGCCTGTTGGTGGATGTGGCAATGACATTACAATGTTAATTTACCTGAAGCTAATTTATAAATTTATTGCAATTATAATTTTAAAAAGCCTGGGAATTTTCTCGTGTGACCTTAACAAACTGGTGTTAAACTTTATATGAAGACAGCCAAGAATAGCCAAGAGACTTGTAAAGATTAATGAGGGAGACTTCCCTATAAAATATCAAGTTTTATAATAAAGCTATAGGAGGGGTACCTAGCTGGCTCCGTGGGTGGAGCGTGGGACTCTTGATCTTGGAGTTGTGAGTTTGAGTTCCATGTTAGGTAGAGAGATTACTTAGAAATAAAATCTTAAGGGGCACCTGGGTGGCTCAGTGGATTAAAGCCTCTGCCTTCGGCTCAGGTCTGATCTCAGGGTCCTGGGATCGAGCCCCACATCGGGCTCTCTGCTCAGCAGGGAGCATGCTTCCCTCTCTCTAAATGCCTGCCTACTTGTGATCTCTGCCAAATGAATAAATAAAATCTTAAAAATAAAATAAAATCTTAAAAAAAAAAGCTGTAGTAATAAGTACTTCGTGGACAGCCATAGAGATATTAAATAGACTAATAGAATAAACAGAGAGCCCAGAAACCGACCTATATATCCATATATATCCTATATATCCATACGGGTGACTGGTCTGTGAGTGTTTGGCAGTTGGAACATTTATATGAAAACATTTATAAGGAACATAAAATAAAAGAAGTTTGTAATCTCATACCATACCCTAAAGTAATTTACATTTAGAATTAAAAACAAAAATGTGTTAAGCTTTTAGAAAAAAATAGAAAAATATACAAGAACATATCTTTCTGACTCTTGACAGTGAATGATTTCTTAAACAAGATCCAAAAAGCACAAATTAAAAAAGAAATATTCAATAACATTTACCTTTGAAACTTTAGTGGAGGCAAAAGTTAGCTACTAAGTTAAAATCAAATTAAAAAGTGGGAGAAGATAATTACAAAACCTATCAACAATGAAAAATTAGTATCTAGAATTCCTTAAGAACTTGTAAAATAACAAATAATACATCCTATGTTAATAAAAATTTTTGAAAAAGAACTTGTAAAATAAATAAGAAAAAGATTTTAAAAATTGAAAATTGAATAAAAGACGTAACCAGACAGTTCGTAGAAAAGGGCATTCCAATGGCCAGTAGACTTATGAAAGTTGCCCAGACTGACGAGTCCTGAGGGTATTCCAGTGAAAACAATGAAGACAACCAAGTGCACCCACCAAATTGGAAAATTAATAATAATAATTATAGAGTAATAATTCCAAGGGTTGGTGAAGATAAAGTGAAACAGGAATTTTTAGACACTTGTTCTAAGTATAAATCGCTAATATTTGGCAACTTCTAGTAAATTCGAAGGTATGTATATCCTTCAATCCAGTTACCCTCCTTCTGGGTACATACTCTAGGGAAATTACTCGTGCATGGTCACAAGGAAGCATGAGAAAAATGGTTACTGCAGCACTGTTTGAAGAGTAAGACATGGTGTGCCTGGCTGGCTCAGGCGGTAGTGCCCTCTTTGGCACTACTCAGCACACCCTGATTGTTTAAGGTAGTTCTGCAAAAGAGCTCATAAAAACCCCTAAACCTGGATACTCCAAGGGCAACCCTTTTGGGTCCCCTCCCTCTCCGGGACCTTTATACTGTTGCTCAATAAACTTTGCTTCATTGCCTACCACTTTTCATCTGGTCTACCTCTTCATTTTTCAAATCTGCATGACCAAGAACTGTGGACAGTAAAGACAGAAATCCTGCAACACCTGCATCCGACATGGGGCCATGGGGCTTGAACTCACAACCCCTAAGATCATGAATCGCATGCTCATTAAAAAAAAAAAAAAAAAAAAAAAGTGTCTCATGCTTTACTGATTGAGCCAGCCAGGCATCCCTGTTTCATTTTATTTCTTGTTTAAAAGCATCAGAGGCACGTGTGTTAACAGTTGTTAAAACCGGGAGATAGATATGGGGCTATCTTTTGTATTTTCTGTATTTTACATATCTTTGAAATAGTTAGCGACTTATTTTAAAGTAGACACAAGGCCTGCACAAGTTGTTTGATGGTAGAAACTGATGTTTGACCTTGGGGGGAGGGGAGATTGTTGAACTTCTGGGTCATGGGTTCTCTTTCCTCAGATGAGGATGGCAACTCTTCTTTTGCTACCTGATGGGGTTTTGGTGAGCATCAAATACGCTCACACTCAGGAGAGCTCTTGGAAAACTATAAATTCTGCTTAAAGCTGATACTATTGTTATCACATAAAATGAAATGGCAAAAACATAATTAGCTAAGACTGGCTCAGTCTGAGATTTACAGTTAGAGCACACACTAATTTTAAATTAGGTAAGAGATAAAGAGAAGGTACTCAATTTCGCCTTAATGTTTCCCCAGGGTGTTCTAAGCAGTGCAGATAAAGGCCGTTTGCCTGGGGAGGCAGGTGAGAAGGTCCTGGGTTTAACTGTAAGTGTAAATCACTCCTTTGGCAATCTACCAGACTATCCATCAGAGGAGACTTAGAGTGGAAAATGCCAGAGGCAGCAGCCAAAGGCAGCTTGGAGAAGTGATCTCTTAGTCACAGAGGCAAATCATGTTGGAGAGGATACAGGTGAATTCTTGGCATTCTTGAGGCAGGAAGGCCTGTAAGAGTTGCCTCTGAGCACTCAATCTTTCCCATCTCTGGGAAGGAAATTGATGAGTTAATTAATATGCACAGGAGACTCAGCACAAGCTGACCCAGTATTTCCTATTCACATTATTATTTTTTTTCTTTTTAAGATTTTATTTATTTATTTGACAGACAGAGATCACAAGTAGGCATAGCGGCAGGAAGAGAGGTGGGGGGGAAGCAGGCTTGTAGCCCGATGTGGGGCTTGATCCCAGGACCCTGGGATCATGACCTGAGCCAAAGGCAGAGGCTTTAACCCACTGAGCCACCCAGGCCCTCCCACATTATTATTTCTAAATCTTTTAGCAGATCTCAACCTTTTAGCAGATTGGGAGAAACCAGTTTCCTGGACAAATCTCAATGAAATCACTGAGGTAGAAATCAGGTGGAAATCTTGTTAAATGCTCCAAGGACCTCAGTTTTATGGTTTTGTGTTGCGCAGCCCTGGGCACCTTAGCCAGGATCCTTTCTAAAATAAGATTTCTCCTTGGTGAAAAATTTCTTATTACTCCAAGCTCCTGGGCTCAATGATGTTGATGAGATTCTGACTCCAGGAGGCCCGGGAGTGAACTGGCGGACATTTCCATATAATCTCTTAGCTGGTCTACCGGATGAAGTGGGGATTCCTGCCGTAACTATCAAGACTCCCATCCAGGGATTCCTGGGTGGCTCAGTTGGTTAAGCGGCTGCCTTTGGCTCAGGTTATGATCCCAGTGTCCTGGGATCGAATCCCACATCGGGCTCCTTGCTTAGCAGGGAGCCTTCTTCTCCCTCTGCCTCTGCCGCCACTCTGCCTCCCTGTGCTTGCTCTCTCTCTGACAAATCAATAAATAAAATCTTTAAAGGAAAAAAAAAAAAAGACTCCCATCCAACCATCAGAATCTGTATTACATGCAAATGTTTTTCTTTTTTCTTTTTTTTACTTTTTGTTTTTGTTTTGTCTTGTTTTTTTCATTAAAAAAATTAAACATTTTTTCTTTTTAAGTTAATTTCATATTTTAGAGTTATAGGTTCATAGCAAACTTGAGCAGATAGTACAGAGCATTCCCATACCTCCCCTGCCTACACAGATGCACAGCTTCCCCTCTGCCCACATTCCCCACCAGAGTATATCTGTTTCAGCTGATGAACCTACACTGATACATTGTTATACCCCAAAGTGCACAGTTGACATTACAGTTCACTATTGCTGTGAACTATAGAATGTACATCTTTCTATGTTATACATTTTGACAAATGTATAATGACATGCATCTTCCATGATAGAATCGTCAAAGAATAACTTCACTGTCCTAAAAGTCCTCTGTGCTCTACCTAGTCATTCCTCTCCCTTCCCAACCCCTGGCATTTTATTGTCTCTACTAGCCTGTTTTACCTTTTCTGACTGTCATGTAGTTGAACTCACACAGTAGTGTGACCTTTCACATTGGTTTCTTTTGCTTAGTAATATGCATTTGAATCTCCCCTATGTCTGTTTTTGTTTTTTTGGGTTTTTTTTTTGTGTGTGTGTGTGTGTTTTTTTTATGGCTTGATAGCTTGTTTCTTTTTTGTCCTGGATAATACTCTTCCATTGTCTGGGTGCGCTACGGTTTATTTATCCATTCACTTACTGAAGGACATCTTGGTGGCTTCCCAGTTTTAGCAGCTAGAATAGGGGCGCATGGGAGGCTTAGTGGGTTAAAACCTCTGCCTTTGGCTCAGGTCATGATCCCAGGATTCTGGGATCAAGCCCCACATCGGGCTCTCTGCTCAGCGGGGAGCCTGCTTCCTCCTCTCTCTCTCTGCCTACCTCTCTGCCTGCTTGTGATCTCTGTCTGTCAAATAAATATATAAAATCTTTTTTAAAAAATACACTATAAAAAGAATAAAGCTGCTATAAACATCTGTGGGCAGGTTTTGCATGGTTATGCTTTCAACTCACTTAGGTGAATACTGAGGAGTATGATTGCTAGATCTTATGGGAAGGGTATGTTTAGTTTTGTAAAAAAAAAAAAAAAAAGCACCAAACAGTAGCTCTGCCATTTTGCATTCCCACCAGCCATGAATGGGAGTTCCTGTTGCTCCGCATACTCACCAGCATTTGGTGGTGTCAGTGTTCCAGATTTGAGCCATTTAAAGAGATGTGCAGTGGTATCTTATTTTGGTTTTAATCTGCATTTCCCTAATGGCAAATGATGTGGACATAGTTCCACATGCTTTTTGGTCATCTCTGTATCTTCCTTGGCGAGGGGTTTTGCTGAGGCTTTTCCTTTTCTTCTTTTTGAGTTTTAAGAGTTCATTTATATTTTGGACATACATACATTTATCAGACATTTATGAGATATTTGTCAGATATTTCTTTTACAAATCTTTTCTCTCGGCCCGTGGCTTGTCTTCTCATTCTCTGGACAGTGTTTTTGGCACAGCAGAAAATTTTAATTTTAAAGGAGTCCAGTGGATCAGTTATTTCTCATATGAATCATGGCTTTGGTGTTGTGACAAAGTTGTCACCACGCCCAGGGCCATCTAGTTTTCCCCTGTGTTACCTTCCAGCCATTTTATAGTTTTGCATTTTACACTTAGGTCTGTGATCTATTTTTGCTTTAATTTTTGTGAAGCATATAAGGTCTGTGTCTAGATTCACTCATGGAAATGTGCAGTTTTCCAGCACCATTTGCTAAAAAAAACTATTTCTATCTCTAAAATTGAATAAAATTGCCAGCAGGCTGAGTCATTTCCTGAAATTAGAACATTGCTTACCAAACAACAGGTACCTAAGTCACTGTCGAATTCTGCTTTTCCAGGTCTTTTCCTTTTCTGTTGAGTTTCCCCAATCTCCCTTCTTTGTACTCCTCCTTCCTTCCTCCTGCCTTCCCTCTCTCTTCCATTCCATTCCATTTCCTTCCTTCCTTCCTTCATTCCATTTTTAAAGAATTTTAGACTTACAGAAAAGTTGTAAAAATAATAGAGTTAATGCATCTCATTGCACTACTGGGTATTCACCCCAAAGATACAGATGTTGTGAAAAGAAAGGCCATCTGTACCCCAATGTTTATAGCAGCAATGGCCATGGTCGCCAAACTGTGGAAAGAACCAAGATGCTCTCCAACGGACGAATGGATGAGGAAGATGTGGTCCATATACACTATGGAGTATTATGCCTCCATCAGAAAGGATGAATACCCAACTTTTGTAGCAACATGGATGGGACTGGAAGAGATTATACTGAGTGAAATAAGTCAAGCAGAGAGAGTCAATTATCATATGGTTTCACTTATTTGTGGAGCATAACAAATAGCATGGAGGACATGGGGAGATGGAGAGGAGAAGGGAGTTGGGGGAAATTGGAAGGGGAGGTGAACCATGAGAGACTATGGACTCCGAAAAACAATCTGAGGGTTTTGAAGGGGCGGGGAGTGGGGTGGGAGGTTGGGGGAACAAGGTGGTGGGTATTAGAGAGGGCATGGATTACATGGGACACTGGGTGTGGTGCAAAAACAATGAATACTGTTATGCTGAAAATAAATTAAAAAAGAAAAAGAATTAATGCATCTCTCTTGCTCAGCTTCCCCTAATGCCAACTACTTCTATAACTGCAGGGCAATTATCAAGTCCAGAAACTTAACATCTTTACAATACTACTAATGAAACTACAGACTTGGTTTGAGTTTCACCAGTTTTCCTCCTAATGCCCCTTTTTCTTGTTCTAGGATCTCACACCTTGTTTGGTTGACATCACTCCCTAGTCTTCTCTGATCTGTAGCAGTTCCTCATTTTTTCCTTGACTTTCACATCCTTGACACTTTTGAAGAACATTGGTCAGTAACTTTGTAGAAAATCTCTCAGTTTGACTTTATGTGGTGTTTTCTCATTGATGGGATGGAGGTCACGCATTACTGGGGAGAATACTACAGAAGAGATATTGTATCCTTCCCAGTGCATTGTATCTGAGGGTACATGATGTTTTCTTACTCCTAGTGATGTTAATGAAGTGGTGGTTGACAGGTTTTGCCACTATAATATTATTTTTCCCTTTGTAATTGATAAATATCTTAGGGGAGCTATTCCAAAATGATGCTTCTACTTGCTTCTTCCCAAAGTTTTGTCCCCTGGTTTTAGCCTCTATCTTGTCTGCAACAACTATTATGGCAGACACGTTGTTTCTTAAAACATTTTTAAAAATTACATAGATGGGGGTGCCTGGGTGGCTCAGTGGGGTAAGCCTCTGCCTTCAGCTCAGGTCATGATCTCAGGGTCCTGGGATGGAGCTCCGCATCGGGCTCTCTGCTCAGGGGGAGCCTGCTTCCTCCTCCTCTCTCTCTCTCTCTGCTTGCCTCTCTGCCTACTTCTGATCTCTGTCTGTCAAATAAACAAATAAAATCTAAAAAAAAAAATTCACCTTGGAGATCATTCTATATTGGTACATAAAAAATCTCCTCCTTAGAGCTAATGATGGTAGAGCATTTTGTTGTAAGGATTCCATTATAAGGACTATTTAATTAATCTCCTGTTGATGGCTCTTGAGGGAGCCTTCAATCTTTTGATCTCTCAGGAATGTGGCAATGCATTTCATCTTCATATTGATGCAAGTGTTATCTATAAGGTAAATTCCTAGAGGTGCAAATGCTAGGTAGAGGCCACGTGCATTGATAATTTCCACAGATATTAATAAATCATCTTCCCGTCAAAGCTTTGTGAGTCTGTATTCCCATTAGCAATACATAGGAGCGCCCCCTTTTCCTCACCCTTATTAGCATAATGCATCATCAAATGATTTGATCTTGGCTAAACTCATAAGTAAAATGTTATATTCAGTGTAGTATTTTGAAGTAAATTTTATTGACATTTAACATACATGCAGACATATGTGGAAATCATAAATATACAGCTCCATTCAGGTTCAGAAAGTGAATTCATCTGTATAATAGCACCCAGATCTAGAAATAGAATTCCAGCAGCCCCCATCATATCTCCAGCTCCCTACTGCTTAAGACGGACACTAGCTTCTAACACCTTCAATTAGTTTTGCCTGTTTTTGAACTTCGTGTAACAATGTAACGGTCATTATCTACTGTGTCCTTTTCTTTAACCCGATATCTCAATGTAGTCTTATTTTGCAGTTAAATTTATTGTATGTGCAATGGAATATCACGTTGTATGTTTTAAAAGTCATTTCTTAAATTCCTTTTTCTATGAACTCTTTTTTTTTAGATTTTATTTATTTATTTGACACAGAGAGAGATCACAAGTATGGAGAGAGGCAGGCAGAGAGAGAGGAGGAAGCAGGCTCCCTGCTGAGCAGAGAGCCCGATGCGGGGATCAATGCCAGGACTCTGAGACCATGACCTGAGCCGAAGGCAGAGGTCCAACCCTCTGAGCCACCCAGGCGCCCCATGTGAACTCTTGGTTATATCCTTTGGGCATTTTTCTCTTGGGCTATTAGTCTTTATTCTTTTTAAAATTTAATTTAATTTATTTGGGAGAGAGGGAGAGAGAACAAGAAAGAGTACACAAGTGGGGAGAGGGGCAGAGGGAGAATGAGAAACAGATTCCTCGCTGATTTGAGAGCCTGATGGCGGACTTTGACTCAGGACCCTGGCTGGGATCATGACCTGAGCCAAAGGCAGCCATTTAATGGCCTGAGTAATCCAGGTGCCCCAATTAGTATTTGTTCTTACTGGCTTATGGAAGATCTTTATAGATTAGGAAATTAGCCCTTTGTGATTTAAGTTGCAAATATTCTTTCCTAGTTTATCATTTGATTTTGCCCATTGTGTTTATCACATAGGTTTTTTTGTTTTTGTTTTTTTTTTAAATCTGAGGTGGTTGAATGTGTTAGTTAGTCTTTTGGGGTTTCTGAAGCTTGTCACTTTTTTTTTTTTTTTAAGGAAGATTGTTTATTTTATTTGATGAGAGAGAGAGAAAGAGAGAGAGAGTGCACAAGCAGGGGGAGCAGCAGGCAAAGGGAGAAGAAGTAGGCTTCCTGCTGAGGGAGGAGCCGAGTGTGGGCCTCGATCTCAGCACCCCATGGATTCTGACTTGAGCTGAAGACAGAGGTTTAAGCAACTGAGCCACCCCGATGCCCCTTGCTGTCAAATTTAGAAGGGCCTTTCCTATCCCAAGATTAGTTGTTTTTTTTAAAGATTTTATTTATTTATTTGACAGACAGAGATCACAAGTAGGCAGAGAGGCAGGTGGGGGCTGGGGTGGGGGAGGGGAGCAGGCTCCCCGCTGAGCAGAGAGCCTAACGTGGGGCTTGATCCCAGGACCCTGAGATCATGACCTAAGCCAAAGACAGAGGCTTAACCCACTGAGCCACCCAGGTGCCCCAAGATTAGTTCTTAATTACTCATAAATTGTCTAGTTTTTGTTTAAATTTAAATCTTTAAACCAATTTGTTGTCTTTCATTTCTAAACACATTGCAATTTGATTTTTTTTTTCTTTTTTCTTAACCTCAGAGTATTTAAGAGAACATTTTAATGATTTTTCTGGTCAGATAATATTTTGGTTATCCTTTAAAAATTATTAATCTTGAATATTGTTTCATTGTGTTCAGAGACCGTGGCCTCTTTATGATTTTTGATTTTTAGAATTTGTCTAGTTTACCTTTGTAGCTCAAGGCAGGGTCATTCTTTGGAGATTGTCACATGTATGCTTTATGTGCACGTAATTTCATTAGATTTTGTATGTATTTGTGTGTTTATGTGTATTGTGTATGCCCATATGTAATATACATTTACATATGATCAAGTTTAATTATGTTATCAAATCACTTACTTTTACCTAGTACCTAAAGGATGTGGCCCAAACCTTCCACCACGTGGTTTTATCAGTTTCACCTTGTTTTTCTATCCACTGTTGCTCTCTGTCTTCCAAAGCCATGCTCTGAAAAGCCTAAAGAATCATGGTTTTTATTTACTTTAATTTTATCACTAGTTAATACACAGATGTGTCTCATTGTTAAAAATGCAAACAAACAGAAGTCGAGTTGAAAATCACTACTCAGCATTATTACATTAAAGCAGCAATGAGATACCATTTTCTCAACAACAGAACGGCAACAGTTTTAAAAGATTGGTAACATTCCAGGGCGCCTGGATGGCTCGGTCAGTTAAGTGTCTGCCTTTGGCTCAGGTCATGATCCCAGGGTCTTCAGATGGAGCCCCACATTGGGCTCCCTGCTCAGCGGGGAGCCTGCTTCTCCCTCACTCTCTCTCAAATAAATAAATAAATAAACCCTTTAAAAAAAAACTTGGTAACAGCCCATAGTGAGCCCTGTCACGGGTGAGTGTGCCCCTGGGACAGGTCCTAGAGCATGGTCCGGGGAGTGGTAGAGATACAAGAAATGTGACTTGTTACTGGGGGTGCCTGGGTGGCTCAGTGGGTTAAAGCTCTGCCTTCAGCTCAGGTCATGAACTCGGGTTTCTGGGATCCAGCCCCACAGCGGGCTCTCTGCTCAGCAGGGAACCTACTTCCCTTCCTCTCTCTCTGCCTGCCTCTCTGCCTACTTGTAACCTCTGTCTGTCAAATAAATAAATAAAATCTTAAAAAACAAAACAAAACAACTTCAGATACTGGTTGTGACATTTCAAAGTTTGGTAGATGTTAACCAAGTTGTTCACTTGGAAAGGTGTTTTGTTTTCTTTTTTTAAGTTTATTTATTCACTAAATAACCTCTACAGCCAGCATGGGGCCTGAACTCCGGACCCCGAGGTTGAGAGTCAGATGCTCTTCTGATTCACCCAACAGGGGCCTCCTTTACCCAAAGAGTTTTACTCACTCTGTGCCAAAATCGCTGTGCTTTGAGCACCGCACTCCCTAGCCCCCACCTAAGAGGGAGGGAACTCCGAGCCAGGGTGTCCTCTGCCTCCATCAGGACCCTGTGAAGGTTCTGGGTTGTTGGAGACGTGAAGGCATTGGCTTCTGGCTCGAATGGGTTTCCCTGGAGCCTTGCACTGTGCCCACGGCACCTGCGTGCTTCCTTCTAGTCGGGAGGCCTGTGCCAGGTGCAGGTTAAGGAGCCCTTTGTGTGGTTGGGTGTGCAGGTGCCCTGACCCACCCGAAGTTTTATCATCACCTGAGGAGTGTGTCAGGTCCTTGAATCGAAGAAGGGTCACTGGCCTCTCTGTCTCCTTCCCAGACCCCAGGAGATCCCCGTTCCCCACATCACCCTTCTTCCCTTGCCCCTTCCAAGACTGCTCACCTTATCCCTCAGTCTGCTGCTTCATAGTTTATAAAAGCAGAAAGGCCTTTGCCTACGGGCTCTGTCTGCTTTCTGTCATATTCAGAAATTCCAAGTCCTACTTGGCTCCTAGAGGTGAGGAGACAGGAAGGAACATTTAAGTGTAAAAAGATAGTGCGATGTTTCATAATTTATTATAAATTATCCAACCACGGTATCTGCCATTATGATTCCCCCTGAAAGACTGATGCTACTTTATTCTGACCCAGCTCACTTTGCTTGTGCACCCCAGCACACACACACACACACACACACACACACGCACATGCATACACACGCATGCACACACACGCACGCACACACACTCATGCACACACCCAGCTCCATTTAAAAAGACAGCTGGAGCAACGGCCACCACCGAGGCCTTTCTCACACCTCTCAGAGGAGCTGCTAACTAGGCTGTCCAGAGCGGTCTCTCCGCAGTTCGTCTTTCCTGCAGGATCATCAAGGTTGCCTGGCAACCACCAGCAGGTTGGCCTCGCACATGGTTTCCTTAAAGAAAATGGCAGAGCTCTCTCTCCTGTCACAGTGCAAGCAAGGCCTAATTATTGTGAACTGGGAATCAATCACGGAGGGCTTGGGAGCCATGGTGTGGGATGGTAAAAGGGTGTGAAAAGCTCAGAGGAGGGCCTGGAATGGGCACTTGGGTGCCGGCGTGAAAAGAGCCACCATTTCCTAATTTTACCTCTTGCTGCCTGCGGGATGGAACCCAGGGCAGGCTTAGCAAGGGGGCACTCCTTTGGCTCGAGTCTGAACTATGGCTGATGGAATGGGCCACCTTTCATCTGGAGAAGTATCATTTCAAGGACCAGAGACATGGACGTCTTTAAATATTTGTAAGCAAGGGGCGCCCGAGTGGCTCAGTGAGTTAAGCGTCTGCCTTGGGCTCAGGTCATGATCTCAGGGTCCTGGGATGGAGCCCCGAGCTGGGCTCCCTGCTAAGTGGGGAGTCTGCTGGTCCATAGAGGAGAGGGTTTGCTTTGGAGGCAGGGGTGTGAATTCCCAGCAGCACAGGCACGCATTCTGGGGAGAGGGTGTGTACAGGTGAGCACTGACGCTTCTGTGACATCTCGTCTTGGACAGGTCTCCATTCCTGAGTGGACGCAGGTGGCTCCGCGTGTGGGCTCGGAGTCTCCCCTCCCTGTACCTTGAGTTCGGAGAACTGGCCATCCTCCAGGCTCCGTCAGCCAATGGTGGGCATGTTGTGGACATCCTCTTCACACACGGTGGGCATTTCAGCCCAAGGTCTCCTGAATCCATGGGTAAGGTTGGAGCCATAGCGGCTGTGGCCGTGGTTGCTGCTGGGGGCGATGAACACGGAGTGAGGGGCGGGGCGATCTCATGGAACCGATGGTGGAAAGGATTGGCCCATGCTTGCTGAAACAGGTGGCAGTGTGGGCAGGGGACAAGGCAAGGGTTATAAGTGGGACTTTGCTGTTGGAAGGGGGATGGGAAGATCATGGAGTCCTTGAGAGGAGGTGGGAAAAGGAGGAGTTGATGCCAAAGGATCAAAGCTCGATTCAGTCTTTGAGTGCGTCAAGCTATGGTAAGGACAATGAAGCGGGAGAAGCAGGATCTCGAGGGACCTGCTATTTCACAAGATTTGGTGTGTGTCTGGGATGAGCCAGGTGCTTTCCATTTCACTGTCTCCAGTCATCAAAGCAGAGACTATTATCCCCACTTTACAGGTGAGGAAACTGAGGCACAGGGCAGCCAAGTGACTTGCCCTGACTGACTTAGGAAACAGCAGAGTCAGCATCAAATACAGATGTGTCTTCTTCAAATTGCTCTCTTTCTGCCTTGCTGCTGCCCCCCGTCCCCACCCCACAACGGGCGGGGAATCCAGGGACTAAGGCGGGGGCTGCACACACACAGCCTGGGTCCCTTGGTGCTGGGAGTGTTACACCTGAGAGTTTAACATCTCTCGGTTGTGCATTCTTTTTTTTTTAATAGATTTTTCTTTTAAAAAAATAAGTAGAGGGCTAACAGAGAGCAAGTACGTGCATAAAGGGCACTTGGGCGGACAGCTGCGTGACGTTTTACAAATGCGTGCATCTGTACAATCATCGCCCAGACCAGGATACAGAACATTCCCAGCAGCCCCAATGCTTTCCTTCACACAAATCAGAACGCTATTGGAACAGCTAAATATATACATTAATGGGTCATGTGCCACTAGATAGAGCCTAACAAGATTTGCTAACATAGGTACTGTGTTTTCTCTGCAAATGCTATGGTTTCCAGAGCCCAGAAGTGGAGGGGATGCGGTGATGGTACAGCAGATAAGATCCGGAAGCCCAGCATTTGAGATGATTAATGGTCCCTGGGCTACAGCTTTCTTCCAGTCTGATATGGACAGAGGGCAGCCTTGTTTAAACTCTCCCTGTTCCAGCCCTCCCCCCAACCCCCCACCCCCAACCATGCTTCTCTGTTATCTCAGCAAAGTCAGAATTAACCCTTGTTTAAGCTACTGGGAGCCTTAAAGAAAGTGGGTCACTGATAGAAACCCATCTCTTAACAAAGTCAAAGAGGAATTTCTCAGGTGTCACCTGGGAAGCCAAGAACGCTACCTTATAGCCCTTGGGGCATGAGGGATTTCATTCTCCCTGGCAGGTGTGGGGGACCCCTCAGCCCCCTGGTTTTGAGGAGGTGAGCAAGGAGGCCTGGGTGGCCCTGTGTGGAGGATGAAAGTGCCAGATGGCTGGGCAGGTGTTCCAGCTGACTTAACAACCTTATCAGATGTCCCGAGGGGCCCAGCCCTCAGCAGAGAGTGATGTTTTGTGAAGGCAGCAGGGGAAGGTATCCCCACTTTTCCTTTCCCTCTTGCCATCTCTTGAACCTGTCCCATGTTAGTCAGAAGACCACCCATTGGTTCTTAGCAGCTCGCTGTCCCTCTGTCTCCCTTATTCCAGATCCCTGGCAGAGGCTGTGGGCCAGGTCCCTTGAGGGACCTTGGCTGTCTCCCAAACACACCAATCGTGGACTGGCAAAAGGGAGGGGAAAATAGTGCCCTGGTGGACTGTGAGGTAAGATTCCTGTTGGAGTGGAAGGTGACTTGTCCTACTACGGTCATGTGGAGGGTTTTGGCATCCCTGGACAGCCACATCCTAGCTGCTCTGCCCTCCTGTGCACCCTGGGCTTGCAGCCTTTAGCTTTTGCCAGTGGGGTGGATGGAAGGAGAGAGGAACACTGGGTGACCTCACCCTGGAAGAAGTGGCCAAGCTTCACCTCCCAGCTACTGTGGCTATTGGTCCCATTTCGCAAATGTCCCTTTTCAATTGCAAGTCCCCACCCCCAGCATCTTGGGACAGAGCCCAGTTCTTTATGATGATACTTAAAATGATGTCCTTTTCCTATATTCCTATAGTCCTTTGGAGACTAGGGAGGCTGGATGTCCCCAGGATCACAATCCTTCCCAGCACCCCAGCTCCTACAAAAGATAGAAAGGAGTATCCAGGGGCACCTGGGTGGCTCAGTGGGTTGAGCCTCTGCCTTCGGCTCAGGTCATGATCTCAGGGTACTAGGGTTGAGCCCCGCATCAGGCTCTCTGCTCAGCAGGGAGCCTGGTTCCCCCTCCCCCTCTGCCTACTCGTGATCTCTCTCTCTGTCAAATAAATAAAATCTTAAAAAAAAAAAAAAGAAAGAAAGAAAGGGTCAAGGTGGCTCCCTGAACACACGTGTTCTCCACCTGCCTTCCCAAAATCCCATGGCGAAGTCAGTGATGTACAGAAGGACCCATGGTCCAAATGTATAGCCCCGTAATGATGCGGGAAACAGGAAGAGGGGTCAACCGTGCATTAAATGATTAGCAGATTTCCAGAAGGAAGATCGTAATGGGTAGTACTAAGCAGAAGTAGCTGAACACCCTCAGTGCCGCGGAGGACAGGGCTGTCTCTTCCCCAGAAAAGCTCCAAACTCAGAGTCTGCCAAAAAGAGTGGCCAGCTGCTTGATGTCTGTTCTGGGAGGAGGTGGGAGAGCTCTTCTGGGCACAGGCCCCTGGGGCTCCTGCTGTGTTTGACGGTGTTCTGGAGCAGTGGCTCTCAAACCCCACTATCTTCTGGAATCCTCAGAAAGTTCTGGAATACACCAGGCCCAGGGTGTACGCCTGATCAATTAAATTAGGATTCAGAAGCTCTAAAGCTCCCTACGGCATTCACTTGGCACCCACGGCTGGGAACTGCTCGTTAAGAGGACACACTTGGTTTGGGAATTGGGGGGAGGGGTAAGTCAGCGCATTCGCTGCCTGCGACCCCAAAGAGAAGCCTGCTGGTCGCTAGTGGGGGACTTCCTGGATACACCCCCTAGCCTAGGCCCTCATCCCCTGGAAAGGTGACCCCGTGTCTCCCTCCTGCATGTCCCTGTCTCTGTCTTCCACAGTCCCCAGATGATCTTCCTAGGGTTTGATGCAAATCCTATCAGACCGATGCCCTCCGCTGCAGACCAAGCCCAGGCCGTGGAGACTCTCCAGAAGATTCCCATGCTTTTCCTTCTAGCTGAATTTCCTCCCCTGGCCCTATACTCTGATCCAATGAAGGGCCCACCTTAGTCTTCTTGTGTCCCCTCACCACCCCCAGTGCCGGCTATAGCCACGTGATCTGTGTATAAGAGATGTGCAAAGGGAGGACTTGTTTTGCTGAACCGAGCTTAGCCAAGTGCAGTGTCTCAGGGCCGTAGAATGAAGGAAATCTCATTTGTCCTCGCTGAGCTGCTCTGGCCATGGATGGCCTGTTCTGAGGGTCAAAGGGGGATTACAAGCAGCTTGAAAATTCAGCATTTGCCGCAACTTACCATTTTATGCCATTGCTGGTGTTTTATTTTGAATACTTACAGTATAAAAATCTGTACTGAGGGGGGCACCTGGGTGGCTCAGTGGGTTAAAGCCTCTACCTTCAGCTCAGGTCATGATCCCAGGGTCCTGGGATCGAGCCCCGCATCGGGCTCTCTGCTCAGCAGAGAGCCTGCTTCCTCCTCTCTCTCTGCCTTCCTCTCCACGTACTTGTGATCTCTGCCTGTCAAATAAATAAATAAAATCTTAAAAAAAAAAATCTGTACTGAGGTTGCCAATCATTAAAATAAAACATGGTCCTTACAAATGGAAAACACCAGAGAAGTGTATGAAGTAGAAAGTGCACCTCTCCAGGACCCTTCCCAGGAGTAGCCATTGTCAACAGATCAGTGTTGAAACTTGCTGACTTTTTATTACCCGGGGAAACTTTTCTCCCCCACATACTGCTTTCTCCACGAACCGTAGTCATGACTGTGTTCTCTAGGCTACACTGGCTCATAGGTCCCCCTCCATTTGTTGAACCGGGGTCCCCTCTCGGTAGCTGGGCTACGTCATTCCCAACTCGCGCTGTAGCATTTTTAGTTTGCGGAAAAGTAAATTATCGAATTGACTCATGAAAAAAATGGGAACAGGGACGCCTGGGTGGCTCAGTGGGTTAAGCTGCTGCCTTCGGCTCAGGTCATGATCCCAGCGTCCTGGGATCGAGTCCCACATCGGGCTCCTTGCTTGGCAGGGAGCCTGCTTCTCCCTCTGCCTCTGTCTGCCATTCTGTCCGCCTGTGCTCGCTCTCTCCCCCTCTCTCTCTGACAAATAAATAAATAAAATATTTAAAAAAAAAGAAAAAAAAGAAAAAAATGGGAACAAAAGAAAGAGCGTTCCGTCTCTCACCCAAGCCCACCCACCGTGCCATTGTTATGTCCCAGCATTGTTCTTCCTGTATGGTTTTGCTAAAACATTTTAGACTTGGCGTATACAGTTTGGGTCCTACTCTGACGCTTCCTTCACCATAAACTTACACAATGTTATGAGTCAGCTGTCCTTATTGTTGGCTTTGGAAGCTGCTTTCTAGTCCTGGAGTGGGGCCGTTCAGTTTCGCAGCCGTTGCTGGGGGACATTTTGGTTATAACGAATAGTCTGGCATGGATGGTTCTCCTCCCTTAAGAACCGGAATGATAATTCCTGGTCAGAATGATGGCTTGTTCTATTCCTTCCGTAACCTGCCTTTGAAACCTGCCTCTCAGAGTGCAGTACATGTTCTAGAAGGTGTCTCTCACCTACTCTCCCCTTCTGTGGCTTTCTCCCCAAACCGCTGTGCACCAGACCTAGTTAGAGATTCCTTCTTCTTGAAGACCTTCCCTAAACATGGGGCGCCTGGGCTGGCTGTCACCTCTGTGTGTGTCCACCCGGCTCTGTGCTTCCCTCAGAAACATGTTCCACACCCGTTCCGTTCTACAGTGGGAGTTACTCACTCCTGGGTCCTCTGTGGATGACAGGGAGGACCACAGGGGTTGGGGGATGCATAGGGAAAAAAGGGGCGCCCAGTCCCTCTCTCACAGACGGCCCTCTGGTGGTCTGTGGGACAGGAGGTCATTCTACTCAGCCACCCCTGTCACTCTTGCCCTCAGAACAGGTCCCCGCTCCATAGTGCTGGGTCGGCCAGACCCCCAGCATCGGGTGGTGGTTGGGAGGAAGCCAGCCCCGCCCCCACGCTCTTCCAGCCTTCCCAGCGGCCCCCATAACAGGGGCCCCGAAGGACTGTTTGTTCAGTCTGCGTAACAGAGGGGCGCTTATCGGCGCTGGAGGGGAGGACCAGCTGTTCCATCTCCGCAGCCAGTCCTGTCCCCTCACCTGATAACCTCCCCGGGATTTATCGAATCTCTGTGTCTCACAATTGCCTGTAATTTCATTGCCTTCATGGGAGAAAGAGTGTTTTTCCCTGCAGCTGAGATTTTTCCTGTTCTCTGGACTTTGCCTTCTTGGTCCCCAGCCTCTTTTCATTTCCAGCAAGCAGCAAGAGCAATCCTTGCCTCCAGAGCTCTGCCTGCACCCGCCCCCAGAGAGGAGGGTGGAGCAGGATGGCCCTCGGTCACCTCCGGGTCCCCCAGTTTAAGGAAAACCCTCCAGGGGGCACCGCTCTGTGGTTAAAACAGCTACCGCCCCAGGAAAGAAGGTGCTGATGGTTTCCTTCTTCTCTTCTGCCCTCGCCTCCCCCTCCCACCTTCTTCTGACCCCAGATCTCAGGCACCTCTAGAAGGAGGAGACTTTAGGTTTGGCTTAATCCATTCATTCATTCATTCATTCATTCAGTATTTTAACAAATCCTTGTTAGGCCTCTAACAGGTACTAAGCACTAGACAATCAAAAACTAGTTATTTAATGCAGATTGATGAGGCCATAGACGTAATCTTAAGACAAGAAGTTTCAAATCTGCCTGGGCATAGAAGTGATCGTTGATTGGATACCTAATCGGATCCAGCACTGTTTGAGGTAATCCTGTTATTCCCATTTTAAAGAGGAGCTAAGTGAACCTCAGAGCCTTATTTTAAAGATTTTATTTATTTATTTGACACAGAGAGAGAGATCACAAGTAAACAGAGAGGCAGGCCGGGGGGTGGGGTGTTGGGGGGAGCAGGCTCCCCGCTGAGCAGAGAGCCAGATGCGGCTCTGAGATCATGACCTGAGCCGAAGGCAGAGGCTTTAACCCACTGAGCTACCCAGGTGCCGCCCCCCTCAGAGGCTTTAGCCCTCTGTGCTGTCCCTGCCTGCTTTACCCTTTGTGATTCGGTAATGCCAGCCGGCACTTGGTTCTCTGTACCTTGGCCCGTGGTCCCTGCTGCCTGGAACCGCAGGCGGACCTTCCCCTTTGGCACCTTCTGTAGCATTTGCTCTTTGAGTGCTGAGCTGGGTGCTGGTCTCCCCACCTCGCCCAGACCTCTAATTGAGGGCTCACCACTTCTGATAGAATTAGCTGTTCCTGAGTGTCTTTCCAACTAGAAGCAGGAAATCATGACTTACTCACCTTTGTCCTGCCGCACCAGCACAGAGCTTGGCACAGAGCCAGCGTTCTAAAAGAATTGGCTGAAAATAACAGACAAGTGAAGTCCCTTGTCTGAAGCCGCACTGAGCATAGGGGAAAAATGAGATTGGAACCTTGGTTGCTACTACCCTAAGGCACCTTCGTGTCCATTAGAACAAAGCTCCTCCTCTGGGTGGACTGACTGCAAAAAAGGCAAGTCTTCTGTGTGGACCAGTGAGAAAAAGATCCTCCTTTGCCTCCAAGAAGGCAAAGTCCAGAGAACATGAAAAATCTTAGCTGCAGGGAAAAGCACTCTTTTCTCCCATGAAGGCAAAGTGCTGGCTGATGGAGCACTGAGCCAAGGTCCCAGCTTGGCCGAGCCAGCAAGGACGAGATTCCAGCCCTGTGCGTGCTGCCCGGGCGTCCCAGCTCAGACACAGCAAGGGATGGCCTGTTTAAACCCAGGTCAGTCCTCATTCTGAAGCCTGTACTCTTTTTCTGTGCCACGTGAATGGGAGCAATTCTCCAGAAACATTTCCAAACCCGAAGAAAATGCGCGCGTGCGCCCATGCTTTTTGGCAAGAGCAAACCTCACTCTGTTGCCTGAGCATAGGTGCCCAGGGCAGTGGGAAGATTGTTCAAGAAAGACTAGCGGCTGCAGGATCACCAATGACAAAGAAAAACCATTGTGAGGGCAGGAAGCCTTTAGCCGAGAGAATGGCGGGAAGGTACATCTTCAAACAGTTGGTAAGGATCTGGATTCGGAATCTGAAGGCTGAGCAACTACAAGCAGAAACCGAGCATTTCCTGCAGTTAGCCATGCAGGACTTACTCTAAGGAAATGAGCCTCGTAGAAGGGGAATAGAGTGTGTGTGGGGGGGTGTCTAAATGAGGGCCAAAGGAAACGGAGCCTCAGTTCAGCATCTGTAAAGTGGGACCATGATGCCGAACTCACGGGATTAAGAGACTTAATGTAGCTGAAATGATCGGCACAGGGTCTGGAGTACAGGAAATAGGTACTCAATGGTGCTTGTGATGATTTTCACCGAAGGATGGGTGGTGACGCTGGCCATGGTGTTGGCGATGATGGTGATGATGATGATGTTGGTGCTGGGGAGGATGGGGATGGTGGGGCAGCCGTGGTGTATTACTTAGGGTAAGAAATGTCCGCCAGTGAATGCAGAGGTGAAAAGAGCTCAGCCAGCCTCTTCTAGAATGGGAGAAGGAACAAGAGCCTCTCATCCTGCTTTTGTTCCCATCTTCTCCTCTCGTGGCTAATGCACAAACAGAGCAGAGTTGCTAAAAGCCTTGGCAGAAGAGCCACAGGAAGACGGAATGAGAGGAGAGAAAGCTCTCAGAGCCTCCAGGTCCCCCTCCCTACCACACCATCAGCCCAGTCACTTGGGGACCCAGTGTGCCCTGGGACTCCTTAGAGGGACAGAGGAGCACGAGATGCAGAGGGGGTCAGGACTCAATGTTCTTCCCAGGGCTAGGAGCACAGTGGGAGGGGGGCGGTGGGCAATTAGAAGTTGGGACATCTGGGAGAGGCAGGCTGAAGTGTTCTGGAATCACAGGTGTCATCTGAGGTGCTGCCCTGCTTGCACAAGAGGCTGGTATCAGCATTCAGCAAATCTTTCTTTGGTGCCTCTGTCCCTGGCATGGCGTTAGGCCTCTGGGATCAGTAGGTGCAAAACCGAAGGGGCGCCTGTTCTTGTGGAGATGACTTTATTTTATATTATTTTATTTAAGATTTTATTTATTTATTTGACAGAGATCACAAGTAGGCAGAGAGGCAGGCAGAGAGAGAGGGGGAAGCAGGTTCCCTGCTGAGCAGAGAGCCCCATGTGGGGCTCAAACCCAGGACCCTGAGATCATGACCTGAGCCAAAGGCAGAGGGTTCACCCACTGAGCCACCCAGATGCCCCGGGAGATGACTTTAAACATCACCCAATTCAAGATACAATTACTTCCTGAGCTGAAGCATTCATAGTTACTTAGACCAAATACTTTGGAACATACTTGCCTCTTCTCTTTCTCTCTCCCACACTGCTTATCCAAGCCATTGGTGATACACCTTTAATGTATGTTTCAAATCTGACCACTTCTTACCACCTTTACCTTTATTATTCAAATCCGGGTGACCATCATCTTTTGCCTGGACTATTACAGTAGCCTCCCAGCTGGACTCTCAAGAGTTCCCTCTCTCCGTGTCAGCCAGAGTGAAGTTTCTAAAACATAAGTTTTCTTATGCTATTCCTCTGCTCCGATCCTTCCTGTCGCCCCTTATTTTATTCTGAATTGAAGGCAAAGTTCTTGTAAAGACCTCCCAGGCAGGCATAGTCTTGCCTCTGGTCACCTCTATAGCATCAGACTCTGTGAGCAGCAAATTGAATTCCACTTCCTGGGAATGGCTGGAGAAAAGACAACCCCAGGCCTCCTCCACAGCTAGCAGATTTTCCAGGAAGCACAGTGTGACACAGTGTGACAGCCTCCCCATGTTGGACTCTGCAGTAGATCTACAAATAGCAAGAACAATATGGCAAGTCAGAGGATTTTAAAGACATCCTTATAAATGTAAGTTGAATAGAAACTTACCTGGGTGGCTCAGTCGGTTAAGCTTCCAACTCTTGATCTCAGCTCAGCTCTTGATCTCAGGGTCGTGAGTCTGAACCCCTCCCATCAGTCTCTGCATTGGGCGTTGAGCCTGCTTAAGACTCTCTCTCTTTCTCTCCCCTCTCCCTCTGTCTTCCCTCCTCCCTCTAAAAAAATAGAAGGCAGACAAAATCTGCTAAACTATGTTCCACAATGACTATGCCATGCCCACCAGCAATGCAGGAAAACCCCAGTTTTCTATATCTTCACTAATATTTATTATTTTCCTTTTTGAAAGTCATAGCTGTCTTAGTGGCTGTGAAAGGGTATCTCACTATGCTTTTGAATTTGTTTCCCTGTTGACTAATGATGTAGAACACCTTTTCGTGTGTTTATTGGCCATGTATGTATATGATCCTCTGCCAATTTTTCAATTGGTCTTTTTGTTGTTGAGTTGCGGGAGTTAAAAAAAAATATTCTTGATACTACACCCTTATCAGATATATGATTTGCAAATATTTTCTCCCATTCTGTGGGTTGTCTTTTCACTTTCTTGTGTCTTTTAAAGCACAAACTCATTTGTTTGTTTGTTTGTTTGTTTATTTGAGAGAGACTGCAAGAGATAACACGAATGGTGGGGAGGAACACAGGGACAGGGAGAAGCAGATTTCCTGCTGAGTGGGGAGCCCAACACGGAGCTGGATCCCAGCTCCGTGTTTCAGTTATTCTTCTGGTAACAGTAAAGCTCCCAATTTTAATTACCAGGACCCTGAGATGATTTGAGCCAAAGACAGACACTTCACTGACTGAACCACCCAGGTGCCCCAACATTTAAAAATTTTAATGAAGTTCAGTTTAATCTATTTTTCCTTCTGGTTGCTTATACTTTTAGTGTCATATCTAAGAAACTGTTGCCTAATCCAAGGTCATAAAGAATTATGTTTATGTTTCTTTCTAAGAGTGTCATAGGTGGTCCTTTTACATTTAGGCCTTTGGTCTGTTTTTTTAGAGGGGGGAGCGGCAGAGGGAGAGAAAGAGAGAGAGAGAGAATTTTTTTTAAAGATTTTATTTGTTCATTTGATAGAGGTGGGGGGAATAGTGGGCAGAGGGAGAGGGAGAAGCAGGCTCCCCACCTAGCATGGAGCCCAATGTGGGGCTCAATCCCAGGACCTTGGGATCATGATCTGAGCTGAAGGCAAATGCTTAGCGACTGAGCCACCCAGGCACCCCTGGAATTGTACATGGTGTGAGATCGGGGTAGAGTTTCTTTTCAGTTATTCTTCTGGTACCAGTAAAGCTCCCGATTTTAATTACCAGGCTCAGCACAGAGATAGCAGTCCCCAAACATTTCCATCTGGGGTAGCATTTGATAATTTAAATGATATCCTCTTGTGTGATCTCTCTAGTAATCAAGTCAGATAATTACCCAATTTCAGATATAAGAAAACAGACTTGGAGAGGGTGAGTGAGTTACCTAACATCATGTAGGAACACAAATGGCAGAGTCAGAACTTGATACTGTGGGAGAGAAGCCTTGAAAAGGGGAGATGGAAGTCCTGGTCACAGTCTCAATTCTGCCGCTTGTGTTCCTATGAAGTTGTACTAGTCATATACTTCTCGGGGTCTCAATTTCATCATAGGTGGGTTAAGGGATTTGATCTTGAGTAACTGCAGTAACACTTTACTGAGCATCTACAGCATTCCAGGCTGTGCCAGGTGCTTTAAGGATAACACCTCGAATTTTTTTCAATGACCTCACTAGGCAGCAAATCTTCATTTCCCAGAAGAGAAAATGAAGACTCTGCAGTCAGTACCCGAGAACAATCAGCCTGGAAATGTCAAGACCGTTCCAAGAACCCACCCTGTTTCCTCTTAGCCAAGTACCCTTCCTGAGTCTGTGTCCTCACCTGTAAAGGCTAATTAGCATTCCTTCCACCTAGGATTGCTGTGAACAATGTGGACGGAGACCCTCACTCGTGGATGGAATCCTTACTGTAGAGCACCGACAAGATGCCAAACCCTATTGCAGGAGAAGATAGAGGACAAGACAAAATCCCTGCCCTCACGGACTTGACTTTCTAGAAGGGGGAAGGGAACAAAACAAAGACACTTGTGCGCATGCCCACGCACACACACACTGGGTAATATCATATAGTGACGAATGCTAACAAAAAATAGCGTGAGGGACGCCTAGGTAGCTCAGTCGGTTAAGCGTCTGCCTGCTTTCGTCTGGGGTCAGGATCCCAGGGTCCTGGGATCGAGTCCCCCATTGGGCTCCCTTGCTCAGCAGGAAACCTGCTTCTCCTTCTACCTGCTGCTCCCCCTGCTGTGTTCTCTGTCTCGCTCTCTGACAAGTAGATAGATAAAATCTTAAAAAAAACAAAACCAAAAAACAAAAAGTAGCATGAAGTGGCAGTGGAATGAGAACAATCCGAAGCAGTCACATGCGCTGAGAACTGAATGATCCGAAGGAGGCCGACGGTAAAGGTTATGGGACTAGGTTAACCCAAGAAGCTTTTCTGCACTTCCACTATGGGCCAGCAACTGTATTGGGGCAGAATGTTCGGGGCGGGGGCGGGGTACATTCTGTTGGTCCAAGGGCTCACTGCGCAGGAGCGGACAACACAGGGCGGATCGATCCCCCGCCGATGGAAGGGCGCATCTAATCAAGAGGTGAAACAATTTTTATCTGTGTTTTTGCAAACGTGTCCAGCAGGCTCAGCGGCATTACCTTAAGAGATCACTGACATGCCCACATTAGGGCTCTAGGTTAATTTTTTCCCTCCCAGCTACTGGGCTCCTGTGGCTTCGATTCCCCCTCCGGACACCAGGGTGCGCTGGAACACTCTCAGTGTGCGCTGACGCCGCCGCGCTCTCCCCACACCTTCTCGCTGCACCGCACTTCCGGTGGCAAGCGGAAGCGGGGGCTCACAGCCGCGGGGGCCGGGGCCGGAGGCATGGCGGGGGCGGGGCTGGGGGAGGCGCGTGCCGAGCAGGCCGGGGAGTTCTTCTCCCCGGCCCTTTGAACGAGGACCGTACAGGTGAGGACTTCTCCTTTCTTGGCCCAGCTTCCAAACCCGTCAGGCCTTCCCCGAGGCCTTCCCGCGTTCCCGCTGTGGGGCGGCCCCCTCCCCGCAATACGCCGAGGCCCCGTGGCTCCCGCCCTCCCTGAGCGGTCCCTTCCCATGGAGGCCCCGCCCCGGGCTTCTCTTTCCGGGGGCGCCCCCTTGGGGGTGTGTGCCCGCCCCTTGGTATCCCCTTACCGCTTTGGAAGCCGTCACGGCGACTTGAGGGGTGTGTGCGCCAGCCCTTGTGGGGAAGCTGAGAGGCAGCAAGGGGAAAAGGACTCCTAGTGCCACACGAGGAGCGAGTGGCCCCATTCAGCCAGGCTTGCTGCTTTCATTCATAAATAACGTACCGAAGGCGTACGAGGGGCCAGTCCCCTTGCTGGGCACTGAGAACACTGAGGTGACCGAAGCATACCTGGTTGCTTCCCGTCTAGGGAGTACGGTGTAGTGGGGAGTCCGTCATTAAGCACACAGCCGTGCAGGTAGAGGCAGGTGCGCGCATTGTGGCCGCTACTATGGAGAAGACAGACGGAGAAGTAATGGAGGCCTGCTGTAGAGAGAAAGATCAGAGAGGAGATGACACTTGGGCTGCAACTTGAGAAACTATGCGAGGGCCCCGGGGAAAGACGTCCTAGGCAGAGGGGACAGCTCCTGTGGATGTCTGAGTTGGCAAAGAACTTGACGTGAGGCAGGTCCAGCGTACAGGAAAGGAGGCTTAAGCTGTGTCCAGGAGGGTGATGGGGTGGGCAGAATATGTGTACTGGTCAGGAGCTCACCCTTAGTGCCACAGGTAGGAGTGAAGTGCAGAGACAGAGTTGAAGGATGACCAGTGTTGTGAAGGCGAGATGTGGCTCTTTAGTTGGTATTTGAAGACTTCTCTGAGGAGGAGATAATTAGGTTGATGTCTGAAATCGGAGTTAGCAACGGGAGCAGAAGAGCTTTTTTAGATTTCAGTTAATAGCAGGTGCCAAGCTTCCGAGGCAGGAGGTGGGATCCCCGTTGAAGAAGTGGTTGGAGTTAGTGGGAACTGATGGGGTTGGAGAGGCAGAGCTGAGACCTTTGAGCACCTGGCTGTCGTGTTAAAAAATTTTGATTCTGATCATAAAGAGCAGTGGGAAGATGCTTTCCTGTTTTTAATCCGTAGTGGAAAGGGTGTGGTCACAAAAGCATTTTTGGAAAGATCATTGGCTGTTGCAAGGAGTGGGCTTAGGTAGGAAGCTGATGCGGTGTTGCAGGCGTGAGATTATAAAAGTTGGGATAAGGGTACGGCAGGTTGTGATAGAGGTAAGTGGAAGATGAGAAGGCTATTTAGTAGGAGAGAAAACCTCCAGAGTTTGATGACTGATCAAGGGGCCGAGGGAAAGAGGTGTCAAGGAAGACGTCAGGTGTCTGGTTCCCGAGAAGTGGGAGAGTAGCTGGGCCATTCACTGGTCTAGGGGAGCTGGGAGAGGGCCAGCTTTTGGGGAAATAACACCAGTTACTCTGACTCTTTTTATAATAGTTCTCACCCTGACTAGAAGGGACTGACTTTCTTTCTTTCTTTCTGGAAATAATTTTGGAGAGAGAGAGAATAAGAGAGAGAGCACAAGCGAGGTGGAGAGGCAGGGGGGGAAGCAGACTCCCCCACTGAGCAGGGAGCCCGCAAAGGGGCTCAATCTCAGGACCCCAGGATTATGACCTGAGCCAAAGGCAGGAGCTTGCCTGACTGAGCCACCCAGGCACCCTAAAGGGAGTTTCATTTCATACTTTTTCTACAGTGTTTGAATTTTTATGAGCCTGTATTGTTTTTTTAATCAGAACAATAAGAGAAGAAGTTGAAAAAGCCTTAAATAACTTCACCATATCTCTAAAAATCACAGTTGTGTGATATGAAATAGAGTGTGTGTGGAGGGAGAGGGAGAGAGAGCGTGCATGCTGAGAGAAGTATTCGGAAATTCAGTGAGGATTTTCTGTGTAATTTGGAGCTGAAGTTAACAGGTCCTCAACTCCACTTAGCCTACCCCCTCACACCTTTCATACCAGTTTCTGGTGTCTTTGCCTTTTTTTTTTTTTTTTAAGATTTTACTTATTTATTTGAGAGAGAGAGAGAGAGATCACGAGACAGGAGGAGGAGGTCAGAGGGAGAAGCAGACTCCCCATGGAGCTGGAAGCCCCATAGGGGACTTGATCCTGGGACTCTGGGATCATGACCTGAGCCGAAGGCAGTCGCTTAACCAACTGAGCCACCCAGGCGCCCCTGGTGTCTTTCCCTTAAGAAGACAAATCAGAGAATTTAAGATTGGGCTATACAAAGTGTGCATCAGTTTTCTTAGAATTAAGGATCTGTTTTGCTTAGTATGATCAGTGGCTCTTTCTAAGTTGAACGGCTGTAGTATACTTGATCCCACTCAGCAGTTTGTTTGCTAGATGGTGTCTTGTGCCTAGTCCTCCCGTGCCTGGGCCTTATCTGCTTTTGTCTTCCCATTCTGGTCACCCTGACTCCGGCCCTCATCTTAGGTTGGCAGGGTTACCCTTGGCAGGGATTGAGTGAGGCAGTTTTGTATGCTATTTGGTATTTTGAAATGCTTAAACCTTAATAGTGTGTTTTTTAGGCTGTATTACAATAGCCACAGCAACAATGTCACTTTTAACAAGGAGTAGCTGTGTGAAATTCAGGATTTGTTGTTCGGGTATGGAGAACATTGCTCACTCTATCATGCCTAGGTCCTTTGAGAAAACTTAGGAGAGGGATTGCTTTTAAACTCCCGTGCCGGGAAGAGCTGTGCTTCTTCCAGGCCTCTGTTAAGTTTCTATCTTATTGGCTGTGCACATTCTGTATCTGATTGGTTTTTCCTTTTTGCTTTGCTTGGAAAAATCAAGGCCAAATTAGAAGCTTGGCAGTTCTTCAAGTCTACATGGTACGCATTTCTCTGTACATCTGGCTTCATCTTACTCTCCTGCATTAGTATTTTCTTCACGATAATTATTTCCTAATAAAAGAAAAAAAAACAACTCTGAGTAAGTTCAAATAATACTTTAAAAGTATATGTAGTCTTCAAAGTATGGTAGTACAGCTTCCTTCTTTCTGAAGTGCTCCTCTTTTATTTTGCCTAGTGAATTCTTGATCCTTCAAGGCGCCTGTTGGAATGTTGCTCCATTCATTCATTTACCATGTTGCTGAGCCCTTACTGTGCCTCAGGTACTGCCCCAGGTGGTGGGATTCACCTAGAGTTGGGCAGGGCCCCTGGGGCTGGTGTGTGCTGACAGGTACTTGTAAGGTAATTGAGATAATTTCAAAACATGATGAGGGCTAAAGGAAGTAAAATAGGGTAGAATGAGAGTTGATATGAATGGGAAGATAGGGAAAAATCTGAAGAGTTGATTTTTAGCTGAGATTTGATTGTTGACCCAGAGGCAACAGTTGAAAAAACCGTTGTTCTGCTTCCTTCTGGTCTCCATAGTTTCTCAAGAAATCCAGACATTTGAATTGTTCCCCTCAAGGTAATATACCTCATCTACCTGGTTGCTTCTAAGATTTCTACTTTGTGTTTTAGTTTTTAAGTTTGACTATAGTGTGTCTGGGCATGGATTTCTTTGGGTTTATCGCATTTGGGGTTCTCTGAACCTCCTGAATCTTGGGTTTACATCTGTGAGGGTTTGTTTCTGGATTCTCTACTCTATTCCATTGGTATATTTGTTTTTATGCCAGTACCACAATTTTTTTTTTAATTATTTGGCTTTGTAATGTGTTTTGAAATCTGGAAGACTGAGTCTTCCAACTTTGTTCTTTTGCAAAATTATTTTGGCTGTTTGGGGTTCCTTGAGTTTGCATGTGCATTTTAGGATAAATTTTTCTATTTTTTTTTTCAAAAACCACCGTTGGGATTTTGTTAGGGATTGCATTGAGTTTATAGATTGCTTTAGGTAGTATGAACATCCCCCCCGCTTTTTTAAGATTTTATTTATTTATTTGAGAGAGTAGGTGAGAGAGATCACAGAGGGGGGAGAGGGAGAAGCAGATTCACTGCTGACTGAGCAGAGAGCCCAATGTGGGGTCGACTGCAGCACCCTGAGATTGTGACCTGAGCTGAAGGCAACCACTTAACTAAATGAGCCACGCAGGTGCCCCAGGTAGTATGGACATCTTAAGGGCTAGTAAATACATTTCTTTAATGAACGTGCACAAGATGTTACTCTTACACTGAACAAATTTGATGTATTTCTGTGTTTATTCTGTTGAATATTCCCAACAGCTAAGAGTGCTTTGAAGGTGTTCCTAGTGAATTAGGTCCTTCCTTCAAACCTGTTTTTAGAATCCGAAATCTCAGGACTGTTTTCTGACTGCGATCTGGGAAGAAGTGCTGATCGCTGGCACCCTGCAAGCTCTTAGGTCCCGGCTATCAGGAGGAAAATCGCTTTGACTTCTGGATATTTATGTTTGGGTCAATTTTGTTTTGCTTTCTTGACTTCTTCACTTTTCCATGCAGAGATGTGATAATGGATCATCATGTTTCCACCATCAAACCTCGAAGAATCCAGAACCAAAATGTCATTCACCGCTTGGAACGGCGGCGAATCAGCTCAGGCAAGGCAGGCACCCACTGGCATCAGGTCCGAGTGTTCCACCAGAATGTCTTCCCCAACTTCACGGTTGTTAATGTTGAAAAGCCTCCGTGTTTCTTGCGTAAATTCTCGCCTGATGGGCGCTACTTTATTGCTTTCTCCTCAGACCAGACCTCTCTTGAGATCTATGAGTACCAGGGCTGCCAGGCAGCTGAGGACTTACTGCAGGGCTCTGAGGGGGAGATCCTGTCCAATGGCAACGACCAGCGGTCAGTCAACATCCGCGGCCGGCTCTTTGAACGTTTTTTTGTCCTGCTGCATATTACCAACGTGGCCGCCAACGGGGAGCACCTGAACCGGGAGTGCAGCCTCTTCACCGACGACTGCCGCTGTGTCATCGTGGGCTCAGCTGCCTACCTCCCGGATGAGCCGCACCCCCCTTTTTACGAGGTTTATCGGAATAGTGAATCCGTGACCCCTAACCCCAGGTCCCCCCTGGAGGACTATTCCCTTCATATCATCGACCTTCACACGGGCCGCCTGTGCGACACCCGCACCTTCAAGTGTGACAAGGTGGTCCTGTCACACAACCAAGGGCTGTACTTGTACAAAAACATCCTGGCCATCTTGTCGGTGCAGCAGCAGACAATCCACGTCTTCCAGGTGACTCCTGAAGGCACTTTCATTGATGTGAGGACCATCGGCCGCTTCTGCTACGAGGATGACCTTCTCACGGTGTCGGCCGTTTTCCCGGAGGTGCAGCGGGACAGTCAGACGGGCATGGCCAATCCTTTCAGAGACCCTTTCATCAACTCACTGAAACACCGGCTGCTCGTGTACCTGTGGCGCCGGGCAGAGCAGGATGGGAGCGCGATGGCCAAGAGGCGCTTCTTCCAATATTTTGACCAGCTGCGGCAGCTGCGCATGTGGAAAATGCAGCTTCTGGATGAAAACCATCTGTTTATCAAGTACACCAGTGAGGACGTGGTAACCCTGCGGGTCACAGACCCATCACAGGTGTGAAGTGCTCTCAGGCCCTTTATTGCCTGCAGCCCCTCGGGAAAGTGGGAAGGTTTCTCTCTTTGCCTATGGCCAGCCTCTCAGGAATTCCCATTTTCCATGCTCTTGAATTTTTGGTAGCCTAGGCCTCAGTCTTAAAATAGCTCCAATTTTCTCTGGCCACCTGTATGTATTTGGACAAATGGGAGCCAGATCTCAAGTCATTGACACGAGAGTGGTCAGCTCCGTGATTAGTACCCTAATTATCCTGCAGAGCATTTTCACTTCTCTTGAGAAAGAAGCCCAAGTGCTACAAAGTCAAAGTTTGGACTAATCCGGCCAAAGTGGGTAATCCGGCCTTGACTTTGTGATACTGTGCTAGTTGGTCTGCTTTAGTTCTAGGAATGAGAATGAGCCCACCATACCAAAAAATTTTTCTTTTTCTTTTTTTTTAAAGATTTTATTTATTTATTTGACAGAGACACAGCGAGAGAGGGAACACAAGCAGGGGAGTGGGAGAGGGAGAAGCAGGCTCTCCACTGAGCAGGGAGCCTGATGCAGGACTTGATCCCAGGACTCTGGGATCATGACCTGAGCTGAAGGCAGACGCTTATTGACTGAGCCATCCAGGTGCCACCCCTGCCAAAAAATTTTCTAAAAATTTGGCCTTCCCTGCTTAAGTGGTTAATTTCATTATACTTCTTCACAGAATCCTTAGGAGGTAACTAATAAGTAAGTTCATCTGGCAGTTAAGTTTTATGACTTTACACTGACCTTGCCCATGTGCTGGACCATAGGCTGTAGAGCAGTGAAAAGATTAAAAGAAAGCCCATACTTCTGATCTCCCAAGTGAATCATCAGGACTGCAGATTCTAGGGTATTTCAGTTTGGATGTAAGATCTTGGAGAGGAGAGAGCTGTTCCACAAATGGGAATCAAGTGGTGTTAAGGGCACAGAAAGCTCACAAGACTCTTGGGTTGGAACACCATGTTGAAATTCAGGCTGTTTGGGGGCATTTCTCTTTGAGAAGCTCTCCACTTTAGTGTTGGTCGAGTAAGAGACCTACCTTTCTCTACTCTTGCCCCCTGTTCTCCTGTTTCCAGAATGTCTCCTTAGATAGGAGTTTGGGGATTCAGAATCGAGAGCAAACCAGTCAGCTACAAAGAAGGCTGTCTTGTATCTCTCACTGACTTGCATTTGGTTCTAAGAGAGACTGTGCAGGAGACTGTTCCTAAGACCTTACCAGCCGTCCACAGTAAAAGGCTTTCCAGTATCTTTCTTCTGAATCATAGGTTGTATATTCTAAAAAAGGTGGGTGGTGGGAATAATATGGTTGGAGATTAGATTTTCTGGGTTATTTTCTTTCCTGTTAATGACGAAATTGCCCATTGAGCCATTACATATGAGAGTCTAGTCCATCTTATGTGTCATAGAAGATTGGCAGTGACACCCTTGACTTCTGTCCCCTTCTGTATTTCCCATTCTGCCCCGGAGGAAAGGCTAGTAACGTTTGTATAATTTTATATTCACGTAATTATGGTGCATCCTGGTGGAGCCCTGATAGGGTCAAAATGTTGTCCAGGTCTATAGAAAGGACATGAGTCAATCTTTTATTTAGGTTTGAGCTATAATTACCTTTGTCATTTGGAGGGAATAAATGGTCTCTGATAGCCACATTTGAGATTATCCTTCTTCCCTTTGCTAAAACATGACCCACTTATTTCTGGTAGTTCTCATAAATTGTGGCTAGACGCAGTACTGGTGCTCACTGTTTTGCTTACAGAGCTTGTAACTTTAAACCCAGTTTGCCCCAGTTGTCCTCCCGCCCCATTCCCCAGTTTAATATGATAGGTTCCAATAAGGTTAATGAGGAAAAGTGCATCTACACACAAAGCCTTGCTAATATGAGTCTTATTCTCAGGTTACTCTGCAGCCTCTTTAATTTCCAGCCATATTTAATTTCCAGGTGACCGCAAAAGTCATGTAATGAAAGCTCTGGGAAGGACTGATGAGTAGTAAAACAGGTGGGCCATGTGGCTCCAGGAACTGATGACTTTAACTCCGTTGTAGGAGGGGGAAGTACTAATCCTAACGTTCTGAAAACTTCTGGAGTCCTGTTGAAAGCTTGCAGATTGGTTCACATTGCCACATTCATTGGGACAAAAACCAGGGATTCCTGCAGCTTTCTTGTTAGGCAGGGCACAGCACTGGTGTTGTAGAGGGCTGGTTCCCCGGGGGCCAAGGCAGAGAAAGTAGTGACTCTGCCACCTACGGTATTTGAATGCTTTTCAGTTCCCCCCTCTGATCTTAATTGCTACAAATCTCGAATGTATCTTCCAAATGCTCTTGGCCGAAAGAATATTTACGAAGAAAGAAAAGGAAAATGCCTCCCTGATTTTTCATTTGTTCAGCAGCAGTTCCCTGCTTGGTTGCAACTTGCCTGGGCAGTTTTAGGACACAGTGTACTTCAGGTGTCTCTCTGCATGATAGAAATCTTAAGAGGAAAAATAAATGTCCCTATATTGAACTTTCAACTGTACATATACAAGAGAAAATAATTTGTCAACAGGCGGCTACAGCTACCAATCACTTTCTCAGCAGGGAGGAAAATTAAATCTGGCATTTTAAAAAAGTGCTTTTTATTTCAGGTTGGGTTAGGGAACAAGTCAGGAGTAAATACTAGGAAGAAAAAGTGTTGAATTTGCAGAGTCCGAAGTGGAAGATTGGAAACCTTTCTACACATACACACAGGCTAGCTCAGTAATCCTAACAGTACAGATGTGGTGGGAGACCCTGCAGTATTGGCCATGACTGATGGCCCTTGATTGATGAAGTGCATTGAGGCTTCCTCCTCTCCCAGAACCACCTGGAGCCATGTTTTAAGCTAGTGTGGGAGCAGAAGTGTTTGCTTGTTGTACTTGTTGGAATTTTCAACCAAGTGGTAAGCTTCCAAGGCATGGCAGTATATCCAGCTGGCTCATAGGTCTCTCTGTTCTTCTGCAGGCATCTTTCTTCGTGGTATACAATATGGTGACAACAGAGGTGATTGCCGTGTTTGAGAATACATCAGATGAGCTTCTAGAGCTCTTTGAGAACTTCTGTGACCTCTTCCGTAATGCTACCCTCCATAGTGAAGTCCAGTTTCCCTGCTCAGCTTCCAGCAACAATTTTGCAAGGCAGATCCAGCGCCGGTAAGCTCTTCCACCAGGCTTAACTGGCGTTAATTTTTCTTTAGCCAATTCACCGGTGTTAGGCCAGTAGTCATTTCCTCCAAAAACCGTTCCTGTATTCTCTGTGCCCTTCTCGCTTTGGTTTGGTCTGCCTGTTTTAACCCCTCGGGTCATCCTGAACTTCTGTCTTGTCTGTCAGCACCTGTGGAATTACTTGTGCGTTATCTCTGATTCGTCCTAGAGGAAGGAGAGCTGTGAGAGCTGCAGAAAGAGAGACCGCGTCTTTATTATTTATTGCTGTATGCTCATGATGTACTGTCAAGCATTTAAGTATTTTTTGAGTGAATGACCAGGGAAATAATTGTAGAACTTTTGGTTAAACATGATGTGTTGAACACGTGCATTTATCTCTGCTCCATCCTGTCACCCTACCAAAATGACAATAAAGGAGGAAGAGGTATAGATATCACAAGAGCCAAAGAAAATGGGAGAGGAAAGGCACTGGAGACAGGTGATGATTATCAATGGGAGAGAGATCTGAATCGGTGCTGGGAGCTGAGAAGCTAATTGATCACCAGTAACTTGACACCAACTTGGCACGCTTCAGAGAACAAAAGCTTAAGACTAAAGAGCTCAGCCATCAAGAAACAACTTGCCTTGCCAGAGAAATCTGGAAGGGGTTGGGGAATTGGAAGCCCTAGGTACGTCTGAAGATACCTCTGATGGGTAGGCTTCAATAGGAGGATTGGGTGAGGGTCTGGAAAGAAGTAACCAGGCCCTCTAGCCCCCTTTTCTAAGCCTGTCTCTTCACCACCACATCAGAAGGCTGGAGCTTTATTCACTGGAGAAACTGAACCATGTAGGCTCTGGTTTCATGTTCATGAGGCACAGTGGAGGTAGGGATGAGATTCGTCATGATAAAAACAAGAATTAAGTGAAAACCAACAGAACTGAAGGTGAGATTCCTGTCCCCTTTATCAGACTGGACAGCCAGGCTTATACTCCTCAGGGAGGATGTTCGAGATTTTTTCCTTGGGAAACTGACCAACCCAAAGAAGAGACCTTCAGATACTCATACTTAGAGTCCCTCCACCAACAGCTGGCTCACCCTAAATTAATACCCCCCCTCAGCCAGGTCTTCCCGTGAACCAGTTTCAAATGTAATTATCTGAGTACATTATTGTGAAATGAATGGTTACCTTGGGCCGTTGGCCCAAGCTGAATCCTACTCTAGTCAGTCAGTGCCTTATTGGACACCACATACTAAATTGCTCCCCCAACTCTAGACAGTTAGGGAAAATATCTGCTTTAGGTTTCAAGATAGGTCAGACCAGAGTGAACAGATGACTCAGAGTAAGCATTACTGCCACTGGAAAAAATGAACAAAAATACACTAATGTAGTGGCCTCATCTTTATATAAAAGGGTAGTACTCAGTTAGAAATAGATGGATATTGGTTTTCAGACAAGTTACTTGCCTTTTCCTTTTTCTCTGGTTCACAAAAACTTTCTGCCTTACAAGCATTTCTTTTCAGTATAGAAGGATTTTTGGAGGCAGGACCTGGATCAGAATTCGCTTTTTTCATCTTGGAGTGTATTTTCTTCTTTTTTTTTTTTTATTATTTTTTTAAATATTTATTTAATTTGAGTGTGGTGGAGGGGCAAAGGGAGAGAGAGACTCTTAAGCAGACTTTACACTGAGTGTGGAGCCCAGTGAGGGGCTGGATCCCACAACCCTGAGATCAGGACCTGAGCCAAAACCAAGATGCCACTGACTTTTTTCCTTCTTCTTTTTTAAAAAGATTTTATCTACTTATTTGTCAGAGAGAGAGCAAAGCAGGGGAAGTGGCAGGGCAGAGCAGGCAGAGGAGGCAGAGAGGGAGAAGCAGTCTCCCCGCCAAGCAGGAACCTGAACCAGGACTCGATCTCAGAACTCTTGAGTTCATGACCCGTGGCGACAGCGGACACTGAACTGACTGAGCCACCCAGGCATCCCTGAATTTTCTTTTAAGTGAGCTTTAAAATCAGGCAGATCATTATCAACTGATTACAAAGTTGGGTACAGCTGGCTGAGAGAAAGTATAAAAGTCACTGGAATGGAAGGTAAACTCCCATGAGGGTAGGGATTTTAGTCTGTTACATTCACTGCTGTACCTGTAGCACCCAGGCTAGTGTCTTTCATGTGGAATAAGCTTATTAGGTGTTTGTTGAAGGAATGAACTCACCCAGTAATTAGAGGAGGCTGTTTTTTTGAGAGTTCTTTCAGAATGCATCTAGAATTAAGTGAATTGTAGGAAGTCTCAGGAGGAGAAAATAAAAGTTGAAAAGAAAGGCGGAGTTCCAGCTTTGTGATCCTCGGAGTTTTGTATCATACCACTGGAAGATTTTGACAACTGCAGATACCCTCATGCTTCAATTTTTTAGTTGATCTTAAAATTCTTTTGCTGGTAAGTTGTAATAATTGCAGAAAAATGCAATTTTCAGTGTATATTTAATATTGGTTTTTAGGGGCGCCGGGTGGCTTAGTTGTTAAGCGTCTGCCTTTGGCTCAGGTCATGATCCTGGAGTCCTGGGATCGAGCCCCACATCGGGCTCCCTGCTCCATGGGAAACCTGCTTCTCCCTCTCCCACTCCCCCTGCTTGTGTTCTCTCTCTTGCTATGTCTTTCTCTGTCAAATAAATAAATAAAATCTTTTTTTAAAAAAATTGGTTTTTAAGATAAAATTATTACAGGTCTTTTTTCCCTAGCCAATTATATTGAGAATTATATATATCACTACCTGGGTGGCTCAGTCGGTTCAGTGTCTGCCGTCACTGTGGGTCATGATCTCTCTCTCAAACTGGCATATAACATTGCATAAGTTGATGATGTATAACCTGGCACTTTTATTTTAATTAATTAATTAATTAATTAAAAGTTTTATTTATTCATTTGACAGAGAAAGCATGAGCACAGAAGGGGAAGAGGCAGGCAGAGGGAGGAGGGAAAAGCATGCTTCCTGCTGGGCACGGAGGCAGATGCAGGGTTCCATCCCAGGACCCTGGGATCATGACCTGAGTTGAAGGCAGATGCTTAACCCACTGAGCCACCCAGGTGCTCCAACTCAATGCTTTTAAACATAACCTGGGGAATCCAGATGCCATAGTAGTTTGGTATTCAGTATTTGATATAAAAGAGGGAGCAGATTATACCAGTACTCTTTGAAATTTTACATTGTTTCCTCTTTTTTTTTTTTTTTAAAGACTTTATTTATTTGACAGAGATCACAAGTAGGCAGAGAGGCAGGCAGAGAGAGGTGGGGGGGTGAAGCAGGCTCCCCGAGGAGCAGAGCCTGATGCATGCGGGGGCTCGATCCCAGGACTCTGAGTTCATGACCTGAGCCAATAGCAGAGGCTCAACCCACTGAGCCACCCAGGCGCCCCTACATTGTTTCTTTTTATGTTCAAATTCATATATCTGTTTTATCTCCCCCACAGAACTGTATCATAATGTAACATTTCATTAAGCATCTTGTCATTATATTGAAAATATAATGTTTATATAAGTTGGAATTATTTTTTATTTCTTGGTGAACACAGGGCTCTAAAATGATCAATTTTATAGTCTCCAGTCATCTTTTAGTAAAAATAAATGAATGTGGATCTATTATAGGTTAGATGAATGTTCAAGTAAAATGGGACACCAAGGTTCGTGAGTTACTTAAGGAAAATCTTTATTTTGAAAGAGACCAAAATAAAACAAACAGTAGAAAGAATAAAGGAATAACACTGCAATCACTGAAATAATTGATGCTATAAAAAAAGAAACATTCCTAGAACAGAAACTTAAATTTTGTTAGGAAGAGTTGAGGAATTCTCCAAAAAAATAGAGTAAACTGATAAAAAATAGGAAAATGGGAGAGAAATGAAGAAAAGAAATTAAGAGAATTTGCCGAGGACATCCAATATCTGGTTATTTCCACAAGGCGCAGTAGAGAAAATGATAGGAAGGAAATAATGTAAATATAGTTTTCCAGGCCTGAAGAACATCAATTTCGAAATTTGCAGGACCTTTCAGTGGTGTGCTAGGACTGGCTCAGGCTGGCTCATGAGAGTCTGTTTGTTAAGCTTTCAGGAATTTTTGCAAGCTATTGCTAAATGTGGTCATTATTGAAAACTAATTATTTTGGGGGTGCCTGCGTGGCTCATTCGGTTAAGCATCTGCCTTTGGCTCAGGTCATGATCCTGGAGTCCTATAATTGAGCCCCATGTCGGGTGCCCTGCTCAGTGGGGAGTCTGCTTCTCCCTTTCCCTCTTTTCCTCCCCTGCTCATGTTCTCTCTCTTTTGCTCTCTCTCAAATAAAATCTTTCTAAAAAATCTTGTCTTTAATTTAAAAATATTTTGTAGTTATTTTACTACTTACGTTTTTGAGTGTATTTGTATCTGTTTTATCTGCATGATGAAAGTATTACCTGGTGATGTGCTACTGCTCATCTTGAGACAGCTCCACATTCAGCAGTGTCACCTTGGTACCTTGAAGTTGATCTAAAAGTTACCTAGAAGTACCTTTTACAGCAGGAGGATTTACAGCACAGAAATTGGCAAGTGCTGCAAAACATGGCTCATGTCCCCAGATAAATAATTATCTAGCTCCATCAAGTGCCTCACAAAAAAAGACCCATACCGAGGCATATCATCATAAAATTTTGGAACATTGCGGGGACACCTAGACAGCTCAGTCATTTGGGTATCCAACTCTTGATTTTGGCTCAAGTCATGGTCTTGGGGTTATGGGATCAAGCCCCACATTGGGTTCCATGTGGAACCTGTTAGGATTCTCTTTCTCCCTCTGCCCCTCTCCACTCACGCTTTCCCTCTCTCTCACAAATAAATAAATCTTTTAAAATGAGGTTTGGGAACATTGGGGATAAAGAGAAGATGGTAAAAACTTGCAGAAAGAACATATATTTCACATGGTAAAAAATAAGTCATCAAATAGTGTTGGACTTAGAAGTAATAACACTGAAAGCTTGAAGCCAGTAAAATCGTGCCTCCAGAATTCTGTGAAAAAAATGATTTCCAGTCTAGAACTTTATATCCAATAAGTTGGAATAAGACATTTTCAGACATGAAAGTTCTCAAACAAAATTGCCTCTCATGTACCTTTTCTAAGGAAGCCTCTGGAAATTGTATTTTCCACATAAACCACAAAAGTATGGTACAGGAAGTAGTCTGAAACTGTAGTTCGGGGGGAACTGATGGTTTAGGAAAAGGTGGGGAAGAATTGATTAAGTGCAGGAGAGGTTGTGGGACATAGTACTGGAGGTTCAGGACCTAGGAGGCCATAGTGCTGGAAGGATAATCTCTGTGAATTTAGAAGTCCCGTGAACTGGGAGAGGCATAACTGGGCAGAGTGACAGTGAACCAGGAGTTAAACGCCAGAAGACGTCCCAGGGATAACTGCTTCATCCTTTTGTCAGTGGAAAGCCCGGAGAGTGGAGCCAGTGGTGCCGCTGGGGAAGACGAGCTGCTTCAGCCAAGAAACCGTCGTGGAGGCTGTGACTTAGGATCGTCATGCAGCCGTGGGCCAGCCCCCAGCATCTGAAGCCAGTGAGCCAGGCAAGGCAGAGTGTGGATTATGAAAGGTAGTACTAGACCTCGGCTGGAAAGGAGCTGCAAACCCGAGAGCCCAGAGTCTTTGATTTTAGCCCATTCAAAAGGGAAAGAAAGAAGTTCTCTTTGGCCCAAGATTTAATTTTGTGATTCACACTGAGGCTGTGAAAATTACTGTCAAGAGGAGTAACAGAAAAGCAGTATCGAGAGCTAAGCTTTCTTCTGGGGAAACTGAGATCTGTTGATGTCCGTCCAGCATCACAGGTTAATGGTGAAGGCAAAAATCCGATCCCATTTCTATTTTCTCCCTGGACTAAAAAAATTATTTCCCTTTAAGTTTTAAACCGTATGATAGGGGCGTCTGCCTGGGTGACTCGGTTGTTAAGCATCTCCCTTCGGCTCAGGTGGTGATCCCAGCATCCTGGGATCGATCCCCACATGGGGTTCCTGGCTCAGCAGGAGGCTTGCTTCTCCCTCTCCCACTCCCCCCTTTTGTGTTCCCTCTCTCGCTGTCTCTCTGTCAAATGAATAAAATCTTTTAAAAAATATATGATATGCAGAGATTGATACAGAGATTTTTAAAACTGCATTACTGATAGTTGACGTTTTTTCTAAGAAACAATGGGACAGTGAAAAAGAAGAAAAAAAATCAAAATGATCACACAAATGCAGTTATCATTTAGATACATTTCTACGTCTTTTTTTAGGCCTAATTTTTTTTTTTTTAAGCTCATGCCCTGAGCCAAAGGCAGATGCTTAACTGATTGAGCCACCTAGGCGCCCCTTTTTCTTTGTTTTTTTAATCATACTGTGGGTACAGACTGTAGCCTGTTTCTTTTACTTACCATTATGATAAACATTTCCTCTGTAACCATGTAATCCTTGGATATTGTAGTTTTCCATTAGGTTTTTAATTTTCTGTCAGTTTTTCATTATCATAAACAATACTGTATTGAATGTGCACAGAGATTTTTCTGCGTGTGGGATTGCTTCCTTAGGGTAAATTTCTAGAAGAGTGGAAATACTTGGTCAAAGGGTATTAAATTTAGTATTCTTGGCAGTTGTAATTGCTCCGTTGTTACTATTACTCAAAGTAAATGAGATTTGTGACTCTGTGTCCATGTTACTATTCTTTAGGTACCGATGTTTTTGTGGGAGTACAGGCAGCGAGCCCCCAGACTTGAAACAAGGGATGAGTGTTTTTTCGAAAGTTTTGATGAAAGTTGACTTACAACTGATCCCAAGAAGTTGGAGAGAGGCTCCTCATCTCCATGCATTCCCTGCTCTCTGTAGCTCCTTTTTAATGCAAGCTGAGACTGCTGTTTGGGGAAGTAGATTTGAGTAGAAGTGTTGTCATAGAATAGTTTCCTCATTGGAAACTTGTTTAGAGAGTCTGTGTTAACTTTTCTAAAGTGATTCAGTGTTCTTACTTCAAGTTCTGTTTTCTGGTTTTTGAGAATGTTTATAGCCAGGCAGACTTGTGATGTGTGGGAGTCCTGACGTCCTTCATTATCTGGATTTCTATTTACAGAATGAGTTGTTTTTAGACATGTTTTATCGATCTGAGCTCCAAGGCAGCTTTGCGTGCCTGCTAATGCAGCCTTCCTCCCTGGTGCTTTGTTTTAGGTTTAAAGACACTATTGTAAATGCCAAGTATGGAGGGCACACAGAGGCAGTGCGCCGTCTGCTGGGTCAGCTCCCCATCAGTGCTCAGTCTTACAGCGGGAGCCCCTACCTCGATTTGTCTCTCTTCAGCTACGATGACAAGTGGGTGTCTGTCATGGAGAGACCCAAGACTTGTGGAGATCATCCTATCAGGTACACGATCACTGCTCCAGTGGCTAACTGCCCACGGGCTAAAGATGGCCTTCTCTCTCTTTCTCTCTCTCTCTCTCTCTTTCTCCCCTTGAACCTCATTTCACTGCGACCATGCCCACTGGGACTCATGGGTTGTTTGGAAGGACAGGCTGTTTTTATAATGTGGTGAGTGCTTTTGATCATGTCGGTACTAGTCTCATACATTAAGTAGTTCTGCTCTTTGCTTCTCATCAAAACATCCAATTCAGGTAAGTGTTGTTCCCCTTTAAAGGTACCCAGGGTAGGAAACCACATACCGTTTCATAATAGTCTTTATAGTTGAGACTTTCTAATTTTATTTCACTCAAATTATTTTATCCCCTCATGTTACCTAGTAGAAAAGATAGCAGAGATAATTTGGGAAACAGGCAGGTTTTGGAGAAACACATGCGTTCTCACATGAGAAATTTTAGAATGTGGACTACTGTGTTATTGCTAGAACCTGGAAAACTAAGCCAGTCCTTCCCTCACAGACTTCCACTCCACAGACCACCCCCCCCCCGCCCCGTTTTCTCCATGTGGGGAGCTTGTGTTTTGTGTGCTGTGTTAGATACTAGGGAGAGGGACTGGTACCATCACCACCCGTGGGGGGATTTCAGCGGAGGGGTGTTCTGGAACCCTTAGCTGGAGAGTGGAAGGCCTTTTTCACATGGAAGCAGTGTTAGGTAGAGTTTCACTGTCCAGCTTCATTCTGTGCTAAATAGACTTGTGTAACACATTCTGAACAGTTAATCATCACTCATAGTATTTCCTTTAGGAAGTTGTAGTCAAGTTCCAAAAACCAGTTGATTTTTTTTTTTTTTCAATTCTAGAAAGCTTTAAACATATAAAATGTGGAAGAGTATAATGAACCTGCACGTACCAGCCACCCCGTTTTAACAGTTATCAGGTCCATGGTCAATGTTGTCATCTCTTTCTACCCCCACACCCCACCAAACTGCCACTCTTGATTTTTCTGAAGCAAATCCCAGATTTTATAGCATTTTTTACTCATATATATTTCAGCATGAATTTCTAAAAGATAAAGACTTAGAAAAATATATCCTCCATACCATTACTCTGTCCTAAGACGACCACCAAGTACCTAGTTTTCACATTTTCCCGTTGTCTTGTAAATATTCTTTTTATGGTTCCATTTGTTCCTATCAGGATCTAAACAAGGTTTACACATGGCATTAGTTGCTACTCCCTTAAATCCATTTTATTCTGAAGGTTCTGCTTCCCTCTTACCTTCCTTGCAGTGAAATTGTCCCGTAGTATTGCCCACATTTGGAGTCTGCTTGTGCATCCCCGGAATAGTGCTTACAATTTTTCTCATTCGTGTACATTTCCTGTGAACTGATAGTTCGATTTAGAAGCTCAAACAACTCACTTTACCTTATAAGCTCTTTGTGTGTTGGAGAATGTGTGGGTGAGGTGAATGTGGTTTTCACACAGAAAAGCCTATCATGGGCCTCATTTGATATTGTCAAGGTAGCATGAGATCCATTCCTCTCCTTTCTGACTTGTTTTTCTAAAACGAAAAGGGAGTAACCTAAGTTACAATTTGGAAATGGCTATTGCCTCTGACCAGAGGGGTTTTTCACTTACTTTTAATTTAAAGTGAGAAATGTGAGGCTATGAAAGGCATTAGAAGAGGAGATGCCATGACTTGAACACCTGTACTGTGTGTTCCATTCTAGTCTTTGTCAGGACGCATGTTCACATGTATGTTGTTGTAGTCCTGGTTAGCATTGTCCTGTGTAGCCTGCTTTTATTTTAGAAACGTTTCTTGATGTTATTCCGTAGTCCTCAGAGTTCCCATCCAATGATGGCCTGTCACTCCCTCAGTTAGATGTACCACAGTTGACTGAAGTAGTCCCGTCACTGAACCTTTATTCTGGCTTGCATTTTTACATTGGAGCTGTGCTAGAGTTGCCATCTTTATTCATATCACTATGTCCTCCCTTTAAATTAAGTTCTGAGGATACAAATTCGTGGAAGTGGGATTATTGAGTCAGAGGCTATGAATATCTTTATGTCTACCATATGTTTGCTTTCCAAAAGGGAAGTCATAGAGCTTCGTAATTCAGAGCACTTCATTTTCTAGGACTTCCTCTACCTCGTTCAGCCCCAGCCCCACTGAATATCTCTAGTTCCCCGTACCCGAAGATGTTTATCATGTGTATGGGAAAATGTCTTTAATTGTGGGGATGAATGGAAGTATTAGTTGAAAAATGAAAAACTACTTAGTATTTTGTTTTTGTGTGTGAAAAAGAGCCTTCCAAGAGAATTTTTTCTTAAAAATGAAAAACTCAAACACGGGCCAAGATCTGCGCTTTCCTGGGTATAGCCACTCACCACATGTGGTTGAGCACTTAAAATGTGACTAGTCCATGCTGAGACGTGCTTGTGTGTCACACATCTGATTTCAAAGGCTTAATACAACAAAAAAAGGAATGTGAAATACCTCATTAATATTTTTTTACCTGGATTATAGGTGGAAATGATAATATTTTGGATACCAGTATTGGGTTAAATAAAAAATATATCACTAAAATTAATTTCGCCTTTCTCTTCTTACCTTTTTTAATGTGCCTACCTGGAAATTTAAAAGTATTCATGTGGCTTGCATTTCATTTCTAGCCCTAGCCTAGGCAGTCTTGGGGCAGTTTTTCTGGAAAAGGTGTGGCTGTAGTTAAGGCTTTAACTGAGGGTCATTTTGGGAAAGAGATGACCCAGTGACTCAGGACAGCTTAGGAAAATTCATAGTCCCCCTGGCCATAAAATGAGCTGCTCAGACAAAGGTGGTTTTGCATTTCTGATAACCTGGGGCCGATGTAAAAGGCGATATGGTAGGATTAGATGAGTTGCCGCGTCCTCGTGCTGTGCAGATTACAAGATGGTCGTGACTCTCTGTACCATCTTCTCTTTCTCTCCTTCTTCTGTGTAGGTTCTATGCCCGGGACTCTGGTCTGCTCAAGTTTGAGATCCAGGCAGGCTTACTGGGCCGCCCCATCAACCACACCGTGCGACGCCTTGTTGCCTTCACCTTTCACCCTTTTGAGCCTTTTGCTATTTCAGTGCAGAGGACTAATGCTGAGTATGTTGTCAACTTCCATATGCGACACTGCTGCACGTAGGTGCCTCACCAAAGCCCAGTTATCTGGTCTTCCAAGACATTGCCCCCTGCTTGTGTCGGTGGACTCCGAAGCAGAAGCTCCTGGCTGCAGCTTTGTCTGATCCAGACTGTTGTACCCGAGAGGGGAGAGCCAGGGAGAGGAGCGAGGGTGGCTCAGTCTAACGGAATACGTATCCCAATGGACACGGAATTGTTATTGTATCCAAATACTGATGGATTGAAAGTCCCCTGGTCTTTCCCCAGTGGGAATATCCAGCATTAATTACGTCCATTTAATTGTTGTCTTATTTTGCATTTTATTGCTTTGAAGATGAAAGCATTACCCCGTTCCCTTTGCTCTTTGTTCTTTGACATTATGATCTGTTTTGGCATTATGGCAGTCTGAAGCAGGGAAGTCTTACTGACTCATGGGAACTGTGTATATCCTTTCCCTGTGGCCGACAATGGGGCTGTCTTTATTAAAAAAAAAAAAAAAGAAAAGAAGAAGAATAAAGCCTTGCTATTTTCTTACTTAAATGTATCCCATTTGTTGATTGCCTTATGTCCTACCTCACCAAATGCTTTTCACCTTATGGGTTCTAGGAGGGACTATGAAAGGGGTCAGGGGCCATGACTCCAGGGGCCACCCTTGGGAGAACTTAGCGGTGTGTGCCAGCGTGCAAGGGTGTTCTCGGCCAGGACTGTTTCCTTCCCTGGGGTTTTCTCTCCTGGTAATTGTTATAGCTGGAGAACTGGGCATAATTGCACATTGTCATGAGGAAGCACGTTCCCATCTGTACCATCTGTGTCATGCGGGTGGAGGAGTGAGTGGTTCTCTTTGGCCACAGCAGATACAAACACTGTGTAGCACGTACAGCGTTCGGGGAGTGAGAGCTGGCAGGCTCCTGGCGTCTCTAAAGAGATCAGACTGGTTGTTCCTGGACGGCTAAGCCATCACAGCTCCTACAGACACCTTCTGGCCCCCAGCCCACCTCCTTCCGTATGGTCTCAGCCCGTGATCTCCAGCGGCCCCGTCAGGCTGTTTAGGTTTCATCTGCATAATGTATAAACCGTTTATGTAGTAAGCTTGTTCAGTAACGTCTGACTTTGAAAGCCATCTCGAAATGTTGGGTTTCAGAGCAGGTTGTGAAAGATGCCATGGATGCAAACAATTGGATTCTGTATCCCTCTGACATCCCTTGGGAATGTGATAAATGCGGTGTGAGACACTGAATCCCACTCAAAGCAGTTCAGCTCACTTCATCACCTTCAGTATTGAACAGCTAAATTCATTCTCATTCAGCATTCAACACAGGATTTGAGCACCTAGTACGAGAGGGAGATGTGCTACGATGTGGAAGATAAGGAGAGAAATAGGCAAAGAGAATTCTAACGCGGAATGGCCAAAACCCCCGTAGCAGTTGTCTGAGAACAGTGGAGGTGATGAAGGAGAGGTGGAGAAGGAAAGCTCTCCTGGGGAAGGGACTGGAACTGGATAAATGGGAGAGTGTCGTGTGAACCAGGGCCGAGGCCAGTCATGTCGAGGAGAGCCCCGGCATGCCTAAAGGCGTAGAAGCATGGTAAGGGCTGTCAGGGTTGTGGAATGGTCCCTACCAAGGCTGCGGCACCAGCTGTGCGGGAGGCCAGGGGAATGAGGCCCAACCAAGAGGAAGAGTCTTGTGTGTGGTGCTGTGTAGGGTTTTGTGCAGTGGAAGACCTCATCTGAATTTCACGGAGACCGAGTTGAGCATTCGGGAAGATGGTTGGGGGGCGCTAGAGACTGGAGATAGGCCGACAAGCCAGTCGCTGGTAATTCAGAGGAGAAAGGGAGGGTTGGGATGACATCCCTGGGCCTTGGGAAGGGTGAAATACTCAAGCGTCCTCCTAGATTCCTCATAGGTCATCACAAAGTCAGGGTCCCATGGCAATCAGACGTTTGTGGGGCTCAACGAATCTTCATAGACGCACTTTACCTGCAGCTTTGTCTTTGTACTGGTCGATGGATTGTTCCGGAGGGACTTGCAGCGTGGAAAGAGCATGGAGTGTGAAGTCACTCGGACCTTGGTGTGAATCCCCGCCTTTCTGCTCATTAGTGGTGTGACCTGGGGCCGTTTCCTAGCCTTTTTGAAGCTCAGTCTCTACTTCCCTCCACCTTCCTCATCCACTCCCCTGGTCCTGTCTTTCATCACATGTGACTACCGAGCAATCCTCATACACCTTCCTTGTCTGTTTCCTCTCCTGTCCCCTAGAATTGCTGCTTGACACCTTCTTTTCTCTTCACGACTCTTCTCCATTTCTCATAATCACCTTGCCCCCAACTCTGTGACAGAAATAAAAACAATGAGGTGAGAAATCCCTTCTCTTGCACCATAACAGCCACGTGACTTGGCATGTGCTCTCCTTCCCCGCCTTTCCTCCTGGGTAAAATAGCCCTGCTTCCACAGAAGGTCACTTCCTCCACCTGTCCCCTGAATCCTGTCTCTTCTTTCCATGACTTCTCCATGTCTTCGCCCCCACAATGATTCTTTTGGCCATCTTCCTCTTGGTAATCATGCTGTCAGCATGTTAGATGCCCTTTAGGATTTTTCTTTAAAACCTCCTGCTTTCAGAGCGCCTGGGTGGCTCAGTGGTTAAGTGTCTGCCTTCAGCTCGAGTCATGATCCCGGGGTGCTGGGATCGAGCCCCGCATTTGGCTCTCTTCTCATCGGGAAGCCTGCTTCTCCCTCACCCACTCCCCCTGCTTATGTTCCTTTTCTCTCTCTGTCAAATAAATAAAAATCTTTAAAAAAATAAAACCTCTGCTTTGGCCTCTTCCCTGTTAGTTACTGCCCATCTCTATGTTACCCTTCACAGAAGAACATCTCAGGAGAGTTGTCTAAATTAAGTGCTAACAAAAATGTCACGTTCCGTTTTTCTTCCTCCCACTCTGGGTGGGCTCAGTGCTTCCACTCCACTAAAACTGCTTAACTCGGCTCCGGTGCCCCCATGGTGCCGGCTGTGTGCTCACCTCTTGGCCCTCTTGTTTGTCAGCCTCCCGACATTGGTTGTAACTCCTCTCTCTCTTATCAAGAAACACTCGCTTCTCTTGGTTTCCAGGACAGTACATGTTTCTGGTTTTCTTCCTGCCTTGCTGATTGTTGCTTCATTGTCCCTTTGCTGGGTTCCCCTCTTCGATTCTACGTGTAGACACTAAATGCCCCAAACCTTGGCCTTGGATCCTCGCTTCATTTCCTCTTTATGTAATTTCTTTAATTGATTTCTTCCATTCCCCAGGTTTTAAATTCTAGCTATATGCTGATGAGTCTCAAAATTATAACTTCAGCCCTGACCGCTTCATATATCCCATGATTTACATGGCGTCTTCATTTGAATATCTAATAGGCATTTCAGACGAGATCAGGCGCGTTCAGGGTGGTATGGCCGTAGACCTAATAGGGCATTTCAAAACCAGCACATCCTAAACAGTGCTCTTGGGGCCCGCCGCCCCTCCCCCAACCTGTTTTTCCTTAAGAATTACCATATGGCTTCGGTGTCTACCCATTTACTTCAGGCAGTAACTCGGAGCTGTTTCCAGTCTTTCTTTTTTCCATCCCCTTCCTCTCCCCACACCACCCACACCTCTGACTTCACCCAGTAGGTGAAGTGGTGAATTACCACGATTACCAGTTGTGGTAATCCCATACTCCTTGTTAGTGACCAGAACTAGAACTAGGAGAAGAGCAGTCGGCTGAAGGGATTAGTTAGGAATGTCATGTGATTTACAGCAAGTCACTGATACTATGAGGTTTCTAGAACTTCTGGGGGAACATTTCTCTTTTGAAAATGTCACTGAGAGGGGCGCCTGGGTGGCTCAGTGGGTTAAGCCTCTGCGTTTGGCTCAGGTCCTGGGATCAAGCCCCGCATCAGGCTCTCTGCTCAGTGGGGAGCCTGCTTCTCCCTCTTTTTCTACCTGCCTCTCTACCTACTTGTGATTTCTCTCTCTCTGTCCAATAAATAAAATCTTAAAAAAAAAAAAAAAAAGAGAATGTCACTGAGAAACTATGTAGCCCATAGTTCAACTGTCCGTCACCTATGATCCTATTCAAAAAGAATCAGCCTGAGGAGGACGCTGACCTCTGGGCGAGTGGAGAGGAAAGAACCCAGATCATAGATGACCTAGTTGCTTGACTGGATCACACAGCTTGAAACCCAGCTTACAGCTGGATTTCCAGTTCTGTGAGACAAAAAGTTTTACCTGCTGTTTAAGCCACTTTGAATTGGGTTTTTTGTTTCTTATTATTGAAAGCAAATTAATGAATGCAAAGAGGAAGGCAGGTCCTCTGTGGAAAAAGTCATGAAATTCCTGTTGGCTGGGTACCTTCTTAGATTGGGTTTGAAAAGGCCCAATTATGATTCCTGTTCTTGGATTTCTGTAAGATTTCTGGCTCTCCTATAGCCCTCTGCATCCATACCTCTGATGGTCTCTTGTACCTGAAAGGATGTAACTCAAATGAGAAAGCATTCAGCTCATGGAGCACTTGAGACATATGAAGTTTGCAACCCCTGTGTGTTCATATTAACTTTGTTTCTAAGAGATGTAAGGCTGCTCTCAGTAAATTCTAGTGCCTTCTCTCTACAGATGTCCAGTGAATCTCAAGAATCTTTAGAGAAACAAATTCTTCGGAACTAAAATGTTTAAGAAAAGCAGAGACTTTCAGGGATATGGCTTTCAGATTTCGATTCTTCCCTGCAACTCTCTCCTCTCATCCCTGCTCTGCAGGGGTGGCATGTCAGTGATCAGTGCCAAAGCTGCTCTGGCTCTTTGAAAGGCTCCATTTGGTTTTAGCAAAACCTCTTTAATTCAGAGTCCTTGTGGAGAAGCACAGTGTAAATCAGTGAAAAGCCTAAATTAGATAATTTTTAAAAGAACGGTAGCTTCATTATTTTCAAGTACACCGAGTAACTCCATCTCAGCCATGAAGTGTTCCTTTATAGAAGCCCTTAGAGACTTTCCTTAATGAATGGATTATAATTATTGGTAATCAGCATAACAGGTCTCTGCACTACGTGCTTCAAAAGGAATTGAGCATATTAAGTGATTTTGATGTTCCAGAGGGCAATTTTATTTACAACATTTCATCTGCTTGGTGTATATGCTTTGCAGCTATACCCCTCTGTTCTTTAAAAAAAAAAAAAAAAAAAAAAAAAAAGACAAATTCTGAAGACTCTCTCCATCACACGACATTTGATTATCAGAGGCCGAACAGATTCAGGAGAGTGATACGCAGTGGGGCTCATTCTTTACCCAGGTGTCCCAACAGAACTCCAGAAACAGCTCAGTTTAAACAACTCTGGGCTTCATAAAACTGGTTCCAGTTTCTCTATAAAATGGGGCTAATGTCTACTTTGCAGGGATGATATGAGCACTAAATGAGTATTAATTAAAGCTCCAAATACAGTAAGTACTTAATGCTAGCTTACCCTTCTCTAGATTTCCTGGTCTGTGCGGTAGGCTCATGCCTCTTTTATGTCACAGAGCCCGTGCCCAGCCCTGAGAGTACCTCTTCCTTCCTAGCTGATCGAGAAACATGAGCTTGTCCCTTCTCCAGGCCCAACCCCTGCACAGGAGACCGGTGGCTTCTGAGGTGGTGCCATTCTGCTGCCACAGCCTCTGTCCCTGGCATACCCATGTCTGAGAAGACCAGAACATCCCTGACCCTCTTTGCAGCCAAACACATTGGATTAAAAGGAGCCTTGTTTGCTGAGAGTTTGTTGTTAATTTTGAACATGTATTAAGTGTTTACTGTGGGGCTGGAAGCTATGGGAGCCTGTACATTGGAGGTGTTCCTTCATTATATCAATTCGGGGATGCGTTTTTCAGGATCGGAGTGTGTCTGATATCAATGTCTTATCAGTGGTGCTAGACAGTGACCGTGATGTCACCGCTGCTGTCACCTGTGCGGGTACACGCTGGGTGTGCTCTTCACATTCTCGTTAGCCCTGTTGAGTAATAGGCATTGGGGATACCACGTGTGTTAAATGCACATGCTATTTATAATGTCTTCAGAAAGACTGTGCTGTGATTTGGTATTGAAATGAAAGGTTATTTGGTATACAGAAAGATACAGACGCAGAGTAGTGGTGTTACTTTTGGTATCATTGAAGCAGAGGTTTGCCACCGAAGGAACAAATGCAGGGCCATATATTTCTTACAAAGCAGCAACCAAGGGCTTCTGGAACTAAGAAGGCAAGCAAGATGACTGCTGGCAAATGAGGTTTTATTGGCATGCTGAGATTCGTGCACAGGGATTGCCTGTCAAACACCAAACAGGGCCCATGAATGAAGGGAAAGCTATCACATGCCTTGGAATACATGGAAGAAGTTTTAATGCAGCAAGAGGCCTGGTGTGACCAATTCATGCAAAGCACAGGACTTACCACTAAGGTGTGAACCAATTTGTCAGAAACTTCATGCTGACTTTGAACAGAAGCTGATTAACTTCTAGGGGCCACGTGATGGCAAATAGGAGGAAGGTGACACTCGAGATGAAGGCAAATGAGAAATGCTGACACTGGCTGTTCTTCTGCATGCCCCCAATGCCTCTAAATCCATAAAAAGGCCTGTAATGCTCTTTGGGTAAGTGTATGTTTTAACATGGAAGTGACTATCATGAAGGAATCTGTTTTGCTTACAGGGCTCTGGATACAGGAGCCACGGTGTACCTTGCTTCCATGGGGAAGCAGCTGGGTCTTTCAGGAGGTAGGGGAGCCAGGGAAGATGTAGGCGAGAACCTTGATTGTGGTTTCTTTTTTCTTTCTTTTTTTTTTTTTTTTAAGAAATTTTTTAAAAATCTTATTTATTTGAGAGAAAGAGCACACGCAGGGAGAGGTTGGGGGGTAGAGGGAGAAAGAGAGGCAGGCTCCCCACTGAGCCGGGAACCCGATGTGGGACTCGATCCCATGACTCTGGGTTCAAGACCTGAGCCAAAGGCAGATACTTAACTGACTGAGCCACCCAGGCTCCTTTTATTGTGGTTTCTGTAAGAAGGAACAGGCAAGGCAAGCTGAGTAGGTTTGGGATTGGCTAATGGGAATAATTTTGGTGGGCTCTGGGACATAGGGACTGTCCCTAGTTGTCAGATACCTGGCTCTGAGGTTATTAGAGCAACCAGATAGTGGCCCAGTGTGTAAGAGCAGCATGAAGGAGGTGGTTGGGGTATTGGCTGTGGATTGGTTGATGTGCAAATAAAGGCACACTCCCAAGTAAGTTGTTTGCTATCTTGAGGAATTAGCTAACCCTGGGAGGGGCAGTCCCTATAGGGTCAATGATGTCCTAACATGTCAAAGCATCAAAAAATGAAAGCCATGATTCTAAGTAATAAGGAAGTGTTGTCATGGTATAATTATCTGGGTTCTTTTTTGTTTGTTAGTGACACAGACACTATGTTTTGGTATGTTTTGTTTGTTGGTAGCCAGCCTCCCAGATGGCCCATCATGGTCGCACCTCCTAGATTCATGCTCCTGTGTCGTTCCCTCCCACACAGGATCTGGTTGGTCTGTGTGACCAATACAACACAGCAGAAGTATGAGTGGGTCCCTTTCAAGCCCAGGTTATAAAAGGCATTTCAGGGCTAAGCTTATACATTCACTCTACTCCCCACCCCACTCCTCCTTGAATCCCTCCCTCGGGGAAACCAGCTGTCATGGGGACATTCAGGTAACCTTTTGGAGAGACCCACTTGGCCATGTGAGAGAGACGTTTGGAAGTGGATCCTTCAGCCTCAATCAAGCCAATGGATGATTGCAGTCTCATGGGAAACCCTCGAGAAGAACCGCCCAGCCAAGCCACACTCAGCGGAGTCTGCTTGGGATTCTGTCCCTCTATGCCTCCCCCATTCCCCTCTTAAATTAAATAAATAAATCTTGAAAAAAAATTTCTCTTTCTCCCTCTGCTCCTCTCACTCATGCGTGCATTCTCTCTAAAATAACTAAATCTTACAAAAACAAAAACAAACAAAAAAAGTCACCCAGCCAAGACACTTCCAGAAATTGTGTGAGGTCGATGTTGTTTTATGCTGCTGAATTTGAGGGCTAATTTACACATAACAATATATAATTAACACACATAAATGATGGTATGTTTTGCAGTATAACACCTTGTATTTGAAAAATGCCATATTATCCTCATTTTATAAATAAGGAAACTAATCTCAGAGAGACTAAGTGATTTGCTCATCATCACTAGTTAATGGCAGTTAGAACTGTAATCCAGCCTGTGTCAGAAGCCATTCAACTCCTGGATTTATATAGGTCTCATCTGGTATTTTACTGATTACCAGTAACAGTAGGGAATTCTGATGTTTTTGTGCCACTCCTTCCTTTACAGGGGACACGACCAACAAAGATATCTTTTATTAGAGGTTGAAAATATATTCCACACATTTCTCCCTTTTCACACTAGTGTGTAGGTTGGCTTATTTGTTCATTTATGTATTTCAAATTTATTGAGAACCTGTGAAGTGCCAGGAACTAGGAACATAAGAATTTGTAAGTCATAAGCCCTAACCTTTGAGTTTCTGAAAATGTTTCCAAATACAGCTACCCTTCAGAGAAGCCACCGATCCCTTGCACAGCATGGCAAGAAAATGAGTGTTCCAAAAAAGCAAGTCAAATGAATGTTTTTGCCTACCTGTGCATATACAGGCTATGTTTACACTAGGCTATAGTCTGTTAAGTGTGCGAAGTATTGCTAAAAAAAAATGGGATCGTGTGTGCTTTGAGTGAGTTGTAATGTTTTTGCTGGTGGAGGGTCTTGCCTTGGACTGGTGGGTGCCGAAGGTTGGGGCAATTTCTTAAAATAAGGCAATGAAGTGTGCTGTGATTCGACTCTTCCTATTATGAACGATTTCTCTGTAGCGTACAATGCCATTTGATAGTCGTTTTCCTGTAGTTGAACTTCTTTTTAACATTGGAGTCTGTCCTCTCAAACCCTGCAGCTGCTTTTTCAACTAAGTGTATGTAATATTCTCAGTCATTTGTTGTCATCCCAACAGTCTCCACAGCATCTCCACCAGGGGTCAATCCCATCTCAAGAAACCACTTTCTTTGCTCACCCACAAGAAGCAACTCCTCCGTTCAGGTTTGATCATGAGATCACTATATCACGGCAGTTCAGTTCCATCTGGAAGCTCCAGTTCTAATTCTCGTTTTCTTGCTGTTCACATCTGCAGTGACTGTCTCCACTGATGTCAGGAACCCTTCAAAGTCATCCATGAGGGTTGGAATCAACTTCCAAATTCCTGTTAATATTGATAATATTGGTATTTTGATCTCTTTCTATAAACCATGAATGTTCTTAATGGCATCCAGAATGGTGAATCCTTTCCAGAAGGTTTTTCAACTTATCCTGTCCAGATGCACCAGAGGAATTACTATCTATGGCAGCTGTAGTCTTATAAAATGTGTTTTGTAAATAATAAGACTTGAAATCACTCCTGGTTGCATGGGCTGCAGAATGGATGTGTATCAGCAGGTGTGCAAACCACAGCACTCTCCTTGTACATCTCCATCAGAGCTCGTGGGGGACCAGGTGCATGCTCAATGAGCAGTAATGTTTTGATGGGAATCTTCTGAGCAGTAGGCTTCAACAGCCAGCTTGAAATGTTAATTACACCATGTTGTAAACATATGTACTGTCCAGGCTTTGTCATTCCATGGGTAGATCACAGGCAGAGTGGATGTAGCGTAATTCTGCAGGTCCCTAGGATTTTCAGCAAACACAGGCTTCATCAGCGTGAAGTCAGCAGCTGCTGACTTGACAAGACAGCCAGCCAGTCCTTCGAAGCTTTGAAGCCAGGCCCTGCCCTTCCCTCTCTAGCTGTGAAAGTCCTAGATGGCATCTTCCTCTGCGAGAAGGCTGTTTCGTCCACACTGCAAAGCCGTGGTGTAGGACTGTGGAGCCCCCTTCGTGAATGACCTCCGCTAGATCTTCTGGAGAACTCGCTGCAGCTTCTCCATCAGCCCTTGTGGCTTGACCTTGCAGTTTGATGTACCGGGACAGGGTCTGTCCTCATGAACCAACCTCATGAACCAACCCTGCTAGGTTCAGACTTGCCTTCTGTAGCTTCGTCCTCTCCGCCTTCCCAGAGCTGAAGAGCGTGAGAGCCTTGCTCCGGTTTAGGCCTTTGGCTTAATGGAATGTTGTGGCTGTCGAATCTTCCGTCCAGACCACTGAGACTTTGTCCTTATCAGCAGTAAGACGGTTTCACTTCCTCGTCATTCGTATGTTCACTGGAGTAGCACTTGTAAGGTCCTTCCAGAACCATTACTCTGCATTCACAACTTGTCTGTTTGGGGCGGGCAGCCGGGCTTTGGGCTTATCTAGACTTTCAATACACCTTCCTCTCACTGAGCCTAATCATTTCTAGCTTTTGATGTAAAGTGAGAGACGTGGGACTCTTCCTTTCACTTGGACACTTAGAAGCCATCATCGGGTTATTAACTGCCCTGCTTTCAATATAGCTGTGTCTCAGGGATGGGGAGGCCTGAGGAGAGGGAGAGAGAGGGGAACTGCTGGTGGGCGGAGCCGTCAGAACACATGCAAAACAGTTAAATCGCATCAAAGGTCACTGGTCCCAGATCACCCTAATATAATAATAATGAGAAACTTTAAAATATTGCACGAATTACCAAATGTGACACAGAGACTCAAAGTGAGCAAAAGCTGTTAGAACCGTGGTGCCAATAAACTTGCTAGACACGGGGCTGCCGTGTGAAAATGCGATATCTGAGAAGTAGCAGAATGGGAGGTATGCCCGCACCTCTCCCTGGCAGAGAGATAGGTGCCCCGTCGTCACCCTGGCTCACCCATCGCTCCTTCAGTGACGCTGCTGGGTAGCCAGAGTCCGACCGTAGAGCCAGAGGAAGGAGCCGAGGGGTGGACAGCTGTGCTGTGGGAGCCCACGTTTCTCTGCTTCTTGTTTACTGACTCTGATGAAGGTCTGGCTGCCACTGGCAGTGGGCTTCCTGGGCCCTGTGCTGCGCATCCCCTCCATCTTCCCAAGACCGGAGATCTCCGGGGCGTCGGCTACTGTTTTTCTTCCAAACTTAGGAATTAACTTCCCAGGGTTAGGAGAGGAGACTGTCACTTAGCTTTAATTAATTGTTGAAAGAACAGAGAGGGGTCTGTGTTTCTACTAAAAGGAAGAAGAGAAGGGATTGGAAATATTCTGAATGGGGGAATGCAGAAGGAAAAGTAAAGGTGATTTTTCAAATTCAGTTTCTTCTCCCTTGTCTTTAAAGGTTTTTTTTGGCGGGGGTGGTTTTGAGGTTTTAAATCTGTCCTTAAGGAAGAATGTATTACTCAGAATAAATTGCCTCTAGATTGTTTTCCAAAGTCACTTGTTAAAAATTCTTTTTTAAAATGCCAATCTGGTTCAACTTTTTAAGAATAAAGCTTATCTGAAAAATGATTGTCAACTCAGGGTAAGTTACAGATAAAATTGAGGTAGTGGGTATCTTAGAATCTTGAGGAAAGTTTCTTTTGAAAAGACAAGTTGATATTTTTATTGGGAGAATGAAAAAAATGTGTAAGTTTTCACATTACAAATTGCAGAGAGTTAAAAATTTTCTGATGAGGTTATGCAGAAGACACAGATTGATAATGGAGACACATCTCAAAATCTTGGAGGGACATGAGATTGTCGTGGCTGTCAAATAGGAGGGGTGAGTTTTAGAAGGTTGAAAGTGTCGTGTTAGGAAAACTGATTTTTTGAAAAGGCAGATGGAAAAGCTAGAGTGGAACTTAGGTACATTTCTGTGGGTCTTGCAAAGAATGGGTTCTGGGAAGGGCAGGCCAAGGTCAGAGAAAGACAGGGACCCTCACAAAGTGAACCCGTGATTGCCAAGGTGCTCTTGTCTCGATTTCGGTTTATTTCAGAATGGGGGGCGGAATAAGTCAGTGAAGTTGAATCTATACAAAGGGAAACTTATGGGCAGCTCAGTCGGTTACGTGTCTGCCTTCAGCTCCCGAATTCTGGGATTAAGCCCCATATCGGGCTCCCTGCCCAGTGGGGAGCCTGCTTCTCCCTCTCCATCTGTGTGCTCTCTCTCTGTTCAATCAATCTTAAAAACAAACAAACAAACAAAAGACCCCCACAAAAAAACAATCAATCAATCTTAAAAAAAAAAAAAGGAAACTTGTGCATAACAAAAATTATCAAAAATCAAATCACAAATGACAACACATTTACCAAAGGATTGATTACCTTAGTATAAAACATTTTTAAAATATATAATGAAAAGACAAACAATCCCAAGTGAAAAATGGGCAAAGAATCTTTTTTTTTACTGTTTTTTTCTATTAATTTTTTTTTTTTCAGCGTAACAGTATTCATTGTTTTTGCATCATACCCAGTGTTCCATGCAATCGGTGCCCTCTCCAATACTCACCACCTGGTTCCCCCAACCTCCCACCCCCCCACCCCTTCAGAGCCCTCAGATGTTTTTCAGAGTCCATAGTCTCTCGTGATTCACCTCCCCTTCCAATTTCCCTCAACTCCCTTCTCCTCTCCATCTCCCCTTGTCCTCCATGCTATTTGTTATGCTCCAAAAATAAGTGAAACCATATGATAGTTGACTCTCTCTGCTTGACTTATTTCACTCAGCATAATCTCTTCCAGTCCCGTCCATGCTGCTACAAAAGTTGGGTATTTGTCATTTCTGATGGAGGCATAATACTCCATAGTGTATATGGACCACATCTTCCTTATCCATTTGTCTGTTGAAGGGCATCTTGGTTCTTTCCACAGTTTGGTGACTGTGGCCATTGCTGCTCTAAACATTGGGGTACAGATGGTCCTTCTTTTCACTACATCTGCATCTTTGGGGTAAATACCCAGGAGTACAATTGCAGGGTCATAGGGAAGCTCTATTTTTAATTTCTTGAGGAATCTCCACACTGTTCTCCAAAGAGGCTGCACCAACTTGCATTCCCACCAATAGCAGTAAGAGGGTTCCCCTTTCTCCACATCCTCTCCAACACATATTGTT